>NC_056748.1:462354076-462447899 GCF_019279795.1 Protopterus annectens
TGGTGATGAGGATTGAGTCTCCGTGATTACTGAGCCAGTGGTGGGACATCACAGGCATATTTTTTTTTTCTGGGTAGTGATTTCCTTTAATCATTGATGGTCTCCCCTCTGCTTTACCAAACTAGCCTACTAGCATAGTAATGCCTTTGTCTTATCTGTGCCTTCTATTGCTTCATCTGCCTCACCTCCACCACATATTTTTAGCTTTGTCCTCCATACCCTCTTACTTTTGATTTCTCACTGCTGTCTGGTCTATTGCACTATGACATTCATTCAACATCACCATTTCCAGCTTATTACTGTGCTTATGTCTCTACTGAACAAACAAAAAAAAAATGATTTGTATGGTAGATATATTACTAGCTGCAGAAGTAATGCATAGCAGTTGTCTTTCATTTTATTGTGGCATTGTAAATTTGAAAATCAACTGAAATGGAATTTTGTTTTCGTAATAACTTATTGTATTAATTTATTGACATTTGGTGAATGGGGAAGTCCGACTGAGAAAAAGCCCTTTTTCAGAGGAGGCCCAGAGAGAAAGCTCCAGAGTATAAAAGAAAAACAGCATAAAGAATATTTTACACAATCAAAAATAAAATAAAAACATTATATAAATATATTATACAATCAAAAGATAAAATAATTCCAGGGAATTTGATTTGATAATAAACTATAGCAATTTTTTAAACTTCGGTTAACCTAAGAAGAGGAAGATGAAAAGTATGAACAGGTGATTATTCTGCATATGTTAAAAGAAAAAGATACTCAGTAGGATGACAGAATAGAAGGAGAGTTGTTTGAGAAGTAGTTGTATGACTGAAATAGAAGAGAGGTGGGAAGGAGTTAGAAAGGGAGATGGGGGAAAAAGTAACAAGGGAGAAGGAAATAGTAGCAGGGATGTGAAAGGGGATACAATGTGTAGAATGGGGGGGGGGAATATGGCAAAAGAATAATGAAAGGAGATTAATGAAATGCTTCTTAATGGGCCGTTTATCAAATGAAGATGACCGTCTTCAAGTGCTAACTTGCTTAAAGGAAAATTCCACCTTGAAAGTCAAAAAAGTATTTTTTTCATAGTATGTTTGCGTTCTGGGCTATTTAATGAATTAAATTCACTCTATGTGCTTTTTATAAAATTGTAATTTGTAATATGTTTTTCCACAAAATAACTGACATGGGTCCTGACGTATTAACTTAGCCTTGTTTTACTGCTTTCTCACCCCCCTCTCCCAGAAACCATTTTAAGTGCCTTTATAGTAGTTATGTCAGACATAACGAAGTGATGTTGTCTTCCAATATAATGGCAGCAGTGTAAGTCACAGACACCTGATATTTAAAGAAAAGAAAAAATATATATACTTTTTTCTTAAAAAATATTAAGACATTTTCCATTTCTCAACCCACCCATACATATACAGGACAAATCTGCTCAAACTAGCACTGTTATGCAAAAAGACAGATAGGTGATAACCCTATCAGCTAGGTGCACTGATACGGTTTCTCTTCCTCTCTACAATAAATGCTGTGGAAAACAATTTTGCAAGATTGTCTTGTTTTAAATAGCAGCTGCTGACATCAGTAGGATTAATTACTTATCGGTCTAGAACTCTGTGTCTTTGATGAGTGTGATACCTAATATTTACACCTAATATTTACTCTTTCATTTCCCGCGGTAGTGTTGTCGCCTCACAGCAAGACGTTGTCCCGTTCGATTCTCAGCTAGAGCGTCTTCTGTGTGGAGGCATGCGTGAATGAGCGTGCCTTCGTTGAAGGTTGTGTGTCAGGGCTGGTAACTCAGCACGTAAAAATCCACTACCAAACATTAGCGGACCGGAGTTGCGCTGTGGCGACCCCTAACCAGGATAAGCCGAAAGACACAACAATTTACTCTTTGTTTTACCTTCCTGTACAAACCTAGTTCTAGTGCCGCTACTGTTCTGTTCTTTTTTCAGAATTGAACGTTAAGGAATGTGTCGGCCTTGTTCTAACGCCTGCCACCACTGTAACTTTCATACCGTTTAATGCCACATCTCATTCTTTCCCTACCACGTCATCAGCATCTGGCAGTTAATGTAGTGCATCTGCCTACCTGTGCAATACCCTCTCTAGTCTGGCTGCTTATTTATTTTTTTATTGTTTGTTGAATTTCTGCTTATCCTGCTCTACCCCTTTATACTCAGGTACTTTACAGTTCATTTAATGTAAACTGCTACCTCCTGTTACTGTTTCTGTACTCCCCTTGTAGCTATTTCTGTACTGTCTAAATAAGCATTACGTTAAACTTTCCATGTCCCATTCTCTTTCAGTATTTGTCTAAGTTTCTTTCACAACTATTATATTAACAGCCTTGTTTAGAATTTGAAGTGCACCTATTTTTATTGCATGACACTTAAACACAAATACCAGTCTTGTCTGTCTTCTTGTACTGTGTGCATTATCTTCTCGCTTCACCCTTATTTGCTTCTAACCTGAAGTCTCATTTATCCAGTTGTGTTTAGCTTTGTGGTCACCTTTTTTACCTTCCAACTTGTACCGTTTTCAGGCATGACATAGGACAGAGGCACAAAATTGATTTCAACAGTAATTATTCACTACATAATAAACAAAATGTAAAAGTATATACAAGGCAGTAGTCAATATTATAAACAATACCACTGTCTGCAGCAAGAAAATTAAATTAAAATAAAATTAAAAGTATGAAACTAAAATGTATGTCATTATTTAGTGACTTCAAACCTCAGTGATGTTCCACAAAAATACAAATTTTATGAGGAAAACACCAAAAATATGAGGCAAAAAAAAATCTGAATATTCTGCAAAAATCTGGACAGTTGAGAGATATGCCAAGACTACAAAAGTCACCATTCATATATATGGAATGCCTAGGTGGCTGGAATCAGGAGACATCTTGGAGTTTGCATCTCATGCAATTGATGGTATTTTCAGCAAAAGAAAAGGTCTGCATGCAATGACTGTGCCATACATTGGTGCCTAAATCTACTCACTTTTCTTTAGTGACAGAAAAGCAAGTTACAGAAAAAAAAAAGATTATTAGACCAGACTGAGCAAAAAACATTTATTTAACATTTGTTTACCAGGAAAGTCAACTTGGAACAAGCCAATCTTCAGTGGAGGCCCAGGGAAAAATGCCCCAGACGCATGTCTATGCAATGTGGGAGGAAACCAGAGCAAGCACCCAGAGGCGGAGGAAAGCCACGGGAATGCAAGGAGGACATGCACAGAAGGCACCCCAGCTGAGAATCGAACCAGAGAACCTTTTGCTGTAAGGCGGCAACAAATACCACTGCATCATGGATTTTCTTCAACATAGCCCCATACCACTAGAATGGATTTTCTTCAACACAGTCCCATACCATTAGAATGGACTAGAAATCCATAATGCATGCAGAGAAACATAATGCTAAAGGAAATACAGAGGTCTAAGGGAAGAAACATGATGGCACTTTAGAACAATATTTTAGCTGAAGCCTACTCAAATAGCAACAGTGGCAGAGCAGCAAAGACTGAGCTTGAACTCCAAAAAAAATTAAGGAATGGCTGAAAAGTTCTGACTGAAACATCCAGTTACATACACCTTTTGAATGATTTTTTTTCTTATTTCTGGATATTTATGCAATGGTACTCAGGAATATGTGTAATTTTTTGAATTGTACAGACATTTCCAGAATGTAGAATGAAGTCCCCCCCCCAAAAAAAAAAATACAGACGTCTTTGTAAAAAATAAATTATTTTTTTTTTAAGAGTAAACTGTGGTGTATGTCTCATGCCTGGTTTGCATGAGAAGCTATTTCACTTGCAGTCTGCACTTTGTCGAGCTTTTGATGTGCTAATGTTTGTAGTGCAGTCTTCACTTGACTGCTTGTTTGCAAAGTTAAACTATAATCTCTTTGATAACTGTTTGAATGTGTCATTTAAACATGCAGCAGGACTGTCACCTTTTTAAATACATTTTTCTCACTAACCCCTGGCTCTTTCTCTTTTGTTTTCTTCCAATAAAATTCAACTCTTCAAATATGAAGTTTTGAAGGCAGAGAGGAAATGTTATGAACTGGATAAGGAATCCTGCACAACAGAGGGAAGAGGGATGGCATTCCTTTTTGATATAGCAGGAGCTGGTAGGCACAGCCCAAGAATGCACGGCAGGAGTTCAGATGGCTTGGGATATATTTAGTTCCTTTTTCCATGAAGCTTTAAGGTGAGGAGCTTTCAGACATTTTCTTATCTCAACAGGTCTTAAGTACAGAGGTCTCTTGGTTCACAGTTTGAAGACAGTATTGGTAATTATGTACTGCTAGGACAAGAGGTTGGCTATTCAGTGACAAAACATTTATCTGTAACAAGATTTAAAAAGTGTAATGTTTGCTTCTGTACTAAATAGATACAGATAATTTAATTTTTAAATAAGTATGGCCGCTCTGTCACATTACTTGTACAGAATAGCAGAACACTGTTTGGTTAAGGGTCAAACAGTAGGCAGATGGAGGCTAAGATGGCTAAGGTACTCAAGTTAGTGCATAATTCCAAAAATCATAGTTACACCCCAACAGGCAAATATTATAAAAGTTTTGTCTGCTTTCCATGGTTACAAATTATCTATAAACATAAATTAATCTAGATTACAGAAGAAAAACATTTGTGTTCCCGTTTATTCTAATACTAAAATAATGGATGCATACATGCTACAACCAGATATGAATGTGTAGACATGTGATTTTCTGGGACAACAACAGATTGTTTTGTATGCTGATCCTTTCATATATATATAAGACAACCGACAAACGTAGAGAAGAGTCAGTTTCTTCATTTTTACCCTTTGGTTAATGGAAGCACAGCTTTTCTTCTTAAATAAACTCTTTAGCTCTAATCTAGTTTAAACAGGTAGATATAATCATGTCTGTTATGCCCTACTCCAAAAGAATAACAAGGTGAAGATAATGGAATATAATTTCAGCTCCCTATATCTTACATTAGTGTGATCCAATAAATTATATTACCATAACAAGCCACTAATCACCTTTTCTTTTTTTGTCTTTGCTTTTGTTTATATTGTGAAAGGACAGGTGTTAATTAGTTGATTAGATCAAACATAAATAGCTGACAAAACATGTCTGAGCATTCAGGGATAATGACCTTATACAAAAAAAAATGAGAATTAGAAATATAAACCTGTACAACAAATAAGTATGGCAGATGCATTCTCACTGCTTGCCATAAAAGCCTAAGTCTGAAAGACTACTTTCATTTTTTACCCTTTAAGGAAAAATCATGCAATAAGAAGAAAAAATATGCATAAGTTAGCACCTTAGCTAGGATTCCATCAGGATAAGGTAATGTATTATAAGCAATGAGTAAATGCATATAGTCAAATAAACCCTTAATAAGAGCAATTATACAATGAAAAACAAGGAACAGTGAATAAGTCATGAGATAAAACTATTATAACAAATACTTCATGCTAAGCCTATTATTCATTCCGAAAGGTTGCAGTGTTGCATGAAAATAAATGTATATATACACAAACAAACAGAAAGAGCAAACCAAGTTTTTAACAAAACAAATATTTTCAGTTTTTCTATATGGCTAACATCATACCTCTCAACCTCTTAGTGCAAGGATCTGAACAAAGCCTAACAAAATGGGGGGACAGAGGCCCAAAAATAGGGATGTATTTTAAATATTGCTCTTATAAACTTAGAAAGTTGCTCAGGGCATGCGTAGCTGTGTTCTCTGGGGGGAATGACAAATGTACCAACATCTGAACAGAAAAATTAAATATATATTTTTTAAATATTGTAGGTTAGTGTTATAGTTTATCTGAAGTATTTTCCAGTGTATGTGAGCAAAATTACATGGGCAGTTTATTAATAAAAAAAACTTTGTAAACTTATAAGTACCCACCCACATAACTAATAAATCCCTCACTGACATCACTCGAGAGATGTGTAAAGTGCTTCCATAGACTTTAATGGACGGGAGCTGCACATGCGCTGTGGTGTACTCATTACTAGAGACGATGGATACAACTGCACACATTCCCTCTGTGGACATCACAGATGGCAAAGTTCAATGATATTTTCATTGATGGCATGTAGGGAAAATAAGCAGTTTACAAAGGATTTTATTTTAAGGACTGCAGCTTAGAACAGACGAGTACAGTAAGAAAATGCAGGATAGGACTGGAAGCACTATATGATGTGGCATATATAAAACATGTGTATAAGTGTGACCATATACTTAAATTAATATCAGAACAATGTCTCAGTAGCACTGTAAAGAGAATGGAGGCTGAATGCTATTCACTTGTGAAGTAAAGCCTACCTCCAACTGTGATATATCAGCGGGTCTACTCCTGACCAACATTTATAGACAGTCGCGCACCGTGTAGTCAGTAAAAGATGTGCAATACTTACTGTGTGGGCACGATGGAGAGTAGTTCCTCAGCCCTGCATCATGCTACAGCTTGCAGCTGAAGGTCTGATGGAATACAGGGCAAATGGCATTTTCCTTACGACGTCTTTCCTATCCTAAAGATGAAGGTCTGCGAATATAGAAACTAGGAAAACAAGCAGAGTATGAGCACAGTGAAGACCCTGTAACAAACTGAAGAGTTAGTATTTAGTTTGTTTACCAGGATAGTACACTGGAAACAATAGACCATTTGTAGGCACAGCCTGGGAGAAGAAAATCACAAAAAAAAACAAATAGACAGAGTAATCACAGAAGGTAGATAATCCCATAGACAATTGATACAATATGTAAATATTACTAACAAAGTAGAAAACAAATGTGAATTAACTTTACTAGTAAATATGACAGGGAAGCAACAGATGAGAACATATGGCCAAATTAGGAGTGATTCAGGTGAGGAGAGAGTTGTGTGTCCAGTGGAAAAGCACTTGCAGTCAAGTTTTTGATGGAGGCATCTTTTGAGTTGAGCTCTGAATGCAGGGAAAGTGGAGACTTCTTTTAGATGAGGTGGGAGGGATTGCTAGAGGTTGGATGCAAGAATGGAGAAGTAATGTTTGGTACAATGCAATTTGGTTTGGAGGACTGGAGTGAGAGACTTAATTGGGAGAGGTTGAGAAGGATGCCAGTTTTTTTCTTTTTTTATGGTTTTATTATGGAGCTTGGCTGCAAGAGGTGAGATGGCACCTGGCTGACATAATTTGAAAACATGAGATCCTAGGAGTAGCAGGGCACTGTTACCCATTTGGGCTTGGAGAAGGTGGTGTTCATGAGGGGAAAATGGAAATGAATCAGCAGATTTTGTTTTCAGTGAATTGCAGAGTGGATGAGTCTTTTAGAGACTGTGGTTGGGGAGCTTGTATTCAAGTCTGGACAGAAACGGATACATTTTCCAGGACCAGAATAAAAAACAACTGATCTTTTTCCTGGTGTTTTCAACATGGCTTAGGAAGTTAAGTGACTAGTCTACCCATACACCTAAAGTATTTAAAGGATGTGGTTAGTTATATTAGGGAATCATTGTGATCTGCAATTAGATATTTAGGATGTTTTTCAGTTTTTGTGGGATTCCAAATATCATACTGTTTTGTTTTGGAGGGGGCTTAGGAGAAGCTTATGGTTGTTTAGCCAAGAATTAAGTGAATGGAGGTCAGACTGAAAGTGGGTTTGAATAGGTGAATGTGTGAGACTGGTTCAAAGTTTTCCATATAGTAAATCGAATCTCAGGAACAGTCCACAATAGAAAATGAAACGCACACCAGTTCCTAAAGACACAAAGCGTCCACCACAGCACAAGTTGATATTGATTAGTCAGGAATACTTAAAAACCTTCTTTATTTTAACACAATAAAAACGTTAAGCGCTTTCATCACTCTATGACTTCATCAGAACAGTTATACTTCCTTACACAACTCCATTTATATCCACTTCTCATCACATGACACTCAATTTGTAAACCACCTGACATAATTAATTAGCTACAATTAAAACTATTTAAAAAAATTTTTTAAAAAGTGCTGAACACAATTTTCAAAAGTGCTGAACGCAATATTTAAGAACCATCATACTCATTCACCCAGACGTTTTATACATTTGTCTATGAACAACATACAACATGTACATAAAATATACAATGCTTATGACAACAACTTCAAGGTTAGACAGATTGGTGGTCCACACTTCAGGAATTCATATCATATAACATACATTACTATCTCAAACATATTAATAACCCCACCAATACCACAAATACATTGTATATTTTTATAAAATTATACCCTTAAGCTGTCAATGATTGTCCAATATGGGTTTAATGGAAATATGGTCATTTATTCCCGGGAATGCAGAGGCATTAAGTCTTATTTGCCACCTAACTTCCTTGTCGCTAACCACCTTTTTAATATCTCCCCTCTCACATTATCCTTGACCAGTTCCAATATACCAAATTTAAATGTCGAACAGCCCTTACTATTTTTCAGGTGCTTCCAGAGGGCATTGTTCTCGTCTTTCTTCCTGATACTATAATAGTGATCATAAATTCTGTTACGCAAACACCTTGTTGTTTTTCCTACATAATAGCAGGGACAATGGGTGCATATTGCCAGATATACTAAATTTTTTGTCCTACAATTCCCCTTACAAAAAACAATTTTAGCTTTATTATAATTTTGTAAAGTAATAGTTGCACCATCGAAAATGTATTGACATTGCTGGCAAGTGCCACATTTTTTAGTTCCTACACATTCTCTGCCTTTGTTTCCATCATACTTCCTTTTCAACAATAATTTCATGTTGGACCCATTCTTGTACACAGTCCTCAATACATCACTGTCTGCCTTTAAAACTGTCCAGTTTCTTTGAATAATGTCTTTAATCTCCCTGCTATGTGATGAGTGCTGTATAACACATGCCCTCTTAAATTTACTAGTATCAGCCCCACTTTCCGTTGTGGGTCTGTTTGATCCTAGGTGTAAGCCAGACCCTGATCCTAGAAGAGGCTTGTACTTAATTCCCCATTCCTTCTTCACATACTCACTAACATCAACTATCATATCCATGGGGTACCCCCTCTCTATAAAAAATTATTTTACTTTCCTCATTTCTACCTCCAAATCCTGATTTGCATTGCCCTTTAATAATATTCCTTTTCTGGGCCCAAGGATGGTTACTGGAAAAGTGCAAATAGGAGTTACTAAAAGTGTTTTTCCTATATATGTTTGACTTAAATTCCCCATCCTGTAAAGTAATTCTCACATCCAGATAGGGAATAGTTACCTTGTTTTTGTTAAAGGTGAATTTGAAATTCTCACTACAAGTATTAAGGTAACCACAAAACGTATCTAACTCCTCACTATTACCCTTCCAAAGTAGAAAGATATCATCCAAAAAACGAAGGTAACAGGTGACATACTTGTACCACTCAGATCTAAAAATGTACTCCTTTTCCCAGTCGAACACCACCAAATTGGCGTATATGGGGGCACAAGCTGCCCCCATCGCTACTCCCTTGATCTGTTGGTGGTATTCTCCTTCATAATAGATGTAATTGTGGGCTAAAACCATCTCCATAAATTCCAATAACAGTATACTTTTATCTCCTGGTATCATTCCAAGACTATGAATACTCTCATGAAATCTAACCAAACCTTCCTCTTTGGGTATATTGGAAAATAAATCAATGACATCAATTGTCACCAACCATTTCACCCCTTGGGCCAACCCTGATTGCAATCTACCAAGGAAATCCCAAGAATCACGTACCAAGTGTGGGATTTTCATTAGTGTGGGCTTGAGCCATTTGTCAATAACTTTTCCAAAAGGAAAGGTTTTGCCCTGGCTCCCCGAAATGATGGGCCTGAATGGTGGGTCATTAATGTCCTTATGGACTTTTGGAATACCCACAATTGTTCCTATAATGGGGTTCTCAACTTTCAAGAATTTATATAAGTCAGTTCCTATTCTTTCTTCCAACAGTAGGTCCTCTAAAATTAAGTCCACCTTATGGTATCCTATGTGTACTTCATTCCTAGAAGAAATCACATATTTACCTGAGTTTAACAACAAATCCATTATTTTATTTTTATAGTCACTAGCTGGGAATAGCACTACCCCGCCCCCCTTATCCGGTTTCATAATACGGATATTTTTGTCCTCCTGTAGTTCTTGTAATGTATCCTGTTCTTCCTTAGTTAAATTGAACCTTTTACTGGTGTTACTCCGTTTGCTATATTTATATATGTCATTTCTAACCAATTTCTCAAAAGTATCCAACAACTTATTGAGAGGTGGTGTGTATGTGCTAATCGGTCCAAACTCTTTATGTACATAATGTGAGCCATCATATTTCACACTAAGATTAAGTTTTCTTACATATTTCTTGATATCAACTATGCTATCAACCGTATTAAATGTCCCATGGGGTATAAACTTCATCCCCTTAGACAAAAGTGTAAAATGCTCTTTCCTAAGATCCACACCAGTATAGTTGTATATGTAAAAATTATCATACGAACTAATAATTTCATTGACCTTGACAATCTCAGGGGAGGGCACCGTTGGGACAGGCTCAGATATAATATTTAACCTCTCCCCTTTCTTTCCTCGTTGTCTCCCCTTCCTTGATTGTACCTCCTTTGGTCCCCTTCCTGATACTGTTCTTCCTCTAAAAAATCCTGATGATAAGGCTGATTTACAAAGTTGTAGGACTCGTTGTAATTTCCCCTATATTGGTTATGAGGCCTATATCTCTGTTTATTGCTAGAATATCCACTGAATTTCCCCTTCCCTTTGGATGTTTTGTGCTTGTCATATTCATTGTTATTGTTGTAACTCTTTTCCCACCTATATACATCACCCTTTTTATACTGCTCCAAATCACGGTTCAACTTATTACATTTACGCTCAAATTGTTTATCTATAACAACAGCCACCCAATTGAACTGTGATTCATAATACATTTCGTATTCATCGTATAAAAAGTCATGCACAATATTGTTGCTAAGTTCATCCAATTCATTCAACAAAATACATATACGTTGATCATTACACTCAATAATAAACTTCATGAAAGAAAAAACAAAACCATCAAATAATTTACAGCATTCTTTTTTACTGTTTTCATCCAATATGACTCCCATAGGGACCTTGAAAAACCTTAGCCCCATGGGTACAACAGCTTTATCAAGACATTGCTTTAAATAGTTGTTATCCAATTGAAGGCTTTTTAAAACCTTCAGCTTTTTACCAAACAAAAAAATGGTATCTTTCAAATTCTGTTCACCATATTCACCTTCGTTCTTATTGTTACTAACTACACGTCCCCCAGTATCTCCAAATTCGTGTTGACCCTCCAGGAATGTGTTATAATTAAAACGCCTCTCCCCATGTGTGTTGTTAATAGATGGCTGTTTGACAGTACCTTTATCCTTTCCATACGCTGCAAATGCGTATGTTTTCTTGGGGACAGTTCGTTTAGGTCTTGCTCCGGACAAATTGAATTCCCCATCCGACCCGTTCCTTCTGACAACCGTAGAATTAATAACTTGTCCAATTTCCACAGAAGGAAACAAAGGCAGAGAATGTGTAGGAACTAAAAAATGTGGCACTTGCCAGCAATGTCAATACATTTTCGATGGTGCAACTATTACTTTACAAAATTATAATAAAGCTAAAATTGTTTTTGTAAGGGGAATTGTAGGACAAAAAATTTAGTATATCTGGCTATATGCACCCATTGTCCCTGCTATTATGTAGGAAAAACAACAAGGTGTTTGCGTAACAGAATTTATGATCACTATTATAGTATCAGGAAGAAAGACGAGAACAATGCCCTCTGGAAGCACCTGAAAAATAGTAAGGGCTGTTCGACATTTAAATTTGGTATATTGGAACTGGTCAAGGATAATGTGAGAGGGGGAGATATTAAAAAGGTGGTTAGCGACAAGGAAGTTAGGTGGCAAATAAGACTTAATGCCTCTGCATACACGGGAATAAATGACCATATTTCCATTAAACCCATATTGGATAATCATTGACAGCTTAAGGGTATAATTTTATAAAAATATACAATGTATTTGTGGTATTGGTGGGGTTATTAATATGTTTGAGATAGTAATGTATGTTATATGATATGAATTCCTGAAGTGTGGACCACCAATCTGTCTAACCTTGAAGTTGTTGTCATAAGCATTGTATATTTTATGTACATGTTGTATGTTGTTCATAGACAAATGTATAAAACGTCTGGGTGAATGAGTATGATGGTTCTTAAATATTGCGTTCAGCACTTTTGAAAATTGTGTTCAGCACTTTTAAAAAAATTTTTTTAAATAGTTTTAATTGTAGCTAATTAATTATGTCAGGTGGTTTACAAATTGAGTGTCATGTGATGAGAAGTGGATATAAATGGAGTTGTGTAAGGAAGTATAACTGTTCTGATGAAGTCATAGAGTGATGAAAGCGCTTAAAGTTTTCCATATGTCTGCATAAAGAATGAAAGTAGGGTGTTTATTAATAAAGATTGAAAACAACAGTGGGATGAGTATGGATCCCTGATGCAGTCCTCAGGTAAGGAGTACTGGAGGTTATGGGAATGAACCTATTTTGACTCTGAAGTATGTGTTGTTAAGAAATATTGGAGCCAGATGACAGCGCTGGGACTGACTCCAGTTTCTTGGAATGCAGGAACAGGAAGTGGTCATTAAGATTAAAGTTTTTCTAAGGTCAATGAAGAGAGACCCTGAAAGTTAGATGCTGAGAGTTGGACTTGAGAGGTCTGGATGGTAATACAGGTGGAGGTAAGATCTGTGGATTTTCAGCCTTTGACAAGATTTTCTTCCTGACATAAATGTTTGGATTTGTCTACCAAAGCAAATTGTTTGTTCATGAAATAACTGGTTTAATGCCTGCAGTTAGCTTGCTTAGCTAGGTTACATACAGAGGTAAAGGAAGTCTGATTTTCTGGTGAGGGTTTTATCTCTATGAAGGCCATGCATTGTCCCTAAGTTTGAACAGAATTTTCAGTTCAGCGGTTAGCCAGGAGTTTTTGTTGTATTTGAAAAGGCGCTGTGTGAAGGGAAGAATTTGTCTTGAAGTTGAAGGAATGTAAGTGTGTAACAGCTGCTGCAGCTGAGCTGTAGTTCTGTAAGTTAGTAATGGGAAACCAGTTGAAAGTAGCTAGGCATTCTTTTGAGGTTGTCTGTGTCGATGGTGGGTCTGAAGGTTACTACATTGGGGAGGTAGTTTTGGTAACTGGTGGATAATTTGGAAGGTTATTGAGGAGTTGTCACTGAATGAGGTTGAAAAGCAGATATATTGGAGATGATGGGGAAAGGGTTTTTAGTAATTAGTAGTTCCAGGAGGGAGTGGTTGATGGTTAGGAGATTTACATGAGCAGTGTCATTGCCTTATTGCATAAGGTTGATACTGGCTAGGACTTTGTTACTGTCATTTCTCAAAGGACCTAGGTAGTTTAAGTTAAAATCACCTAGAATAACAATATTTTACTGTTGCTGGCAGCTGAAGTGATAGTAAGAATAATGATTTAAATTTGTTAGAGGCTGGAAGAGGAAGGTAGGCGACTGCTATAAAAAAGTGAGTGTACTTCAAGGAGGGAAGTTTTAGAAGGATACATCTCGCTTCAGTGTCTGAAGAGGCATTTGCTTGAGCAATCATAGTTGGTTTAAGGTTGTTTTTATAAAAAAATGAGAGTGCCACCACACATGGTCTGCTAGCTGAAATCATTCTATGAAGATGTGCAAGGTGGATGTAGAGGCAACACAAAGACAAAGCTCTGCTTCTAACATCTTTTGCATCTCCAGACATACTGTCTCTCTCCATTTCCTTACTCCAGAAATCTGGAATGCCATCCTACATAGAGTTGATATTAGTCTGTTCCTCCAGATTTTAAATCAACTGCCTGATAGATTCAGACTCTTTAAATATTTATTGCATATATCTTGGTACTATGTCACCTTTTTAAATTACATTTTGTGGCCATTTGAAGTGAGTACACAAGTGTGTAAACGCAGCAGATACAGTGGATTACAATAACAAGATAAGCAAAGATGCACCATAGTTTCAGGCTAAGGTGTGAAGCTGATTATCTATGATGACAGCTCACTTGGCAATTATCTGCCCTGTACTAAAAGAAGAGACCACTTGAACTGATCAAACAGCAGCTCTTTAACAGGCCCCACATCACTGATCATGATTTTGTTTGAGTCTAATGCATACAAGATATGACAATAAAGCAAACTTAAATCATTGCAATGTACTTACTCTGAGGTGACACAGCTTTGGAGGAGACTCTCCACCAAGGCTGGGGGTAAAGAATTTAAGAATGATTTATTTTAAGCATGCTGTTGAAATAACTGAATTGCCAGAATAAGGTTTCAGGTAAATAAAGATCAAAGGAACTTTTGCTGCACGTGCCAGGGGTAGCCAAATATAAATAAAACTAGTTTCACCATTTAGGCATGTAACAGAAACTTCTAGAATACCATACCTCATAATCTAATCTGACTTGGACATTTTAACAATTCAGTTCCACATAGCATATCCAAAGCATAGGACTGAAAGGGAAGGAACCACGGCCGGAAATATATATATAAAATCAAGACAATCTTCAAACCAGCACAGGGTGTATTCTTCTGCAATTATGCAACTGTAAAAAAGGCATTGCTAGAAATATTACCAGAAATGGTAAAAATATTTCCCACCTAAGGCTTTAATTGCAATGGACTACATATCTACTTGTTGAAAATAGCTTTATTTAGAAATACTTCTAAGTGCTTTGGCTAGACTCAACTCAAACTGGGAAAAGGGAACATGGTAGCAAGCACATAGTTGTATTTGAGGACATTACTGATGATATTGTAATATGGAATGACTTTGACATACAGTACTTTGCATGAATGCTGTTACATGCAGCAAGTTATGGAGACAAACTCATGGGGAAGGCTCCATCGAGGGCTTGTGATATGGCTACTTCAGAGGGGCAGCTAAATAGTAGCAGTGACCTGGGATCTGAACCACAGCAAAGGAAAGGTACTTGGATTCCACTGAAATGTGATACTTCCATGAGAGAGCAGAGACAGTACTCATCCAAAACGTGAGGCACCATTGGCAGATGGTACTGAACATCCTTTGGAAGGAAAGTTGGAGCAGGTTAGTAAGGAAGAGATGATGTATGTTTAGCTGTCAAATCCTACTTTACAGGACTTGGCGAGGTAGCTGAGGAGGATTTGGATACTCAACAGCAGAAGAAATACACGGACAAAGGATTGTTGTACAGGGAATGGATCTTTGAAGGAAGGCTGCATGGAAAAATACTACAACGGGTAGTACCTAGGGCCTACAAACTGGCACTTCTGACCATAGTTCATAATATTCATTTTGCAGGCCTGTGGACAGGAATCATAATAAATATGGCTTATGCATATTTTCTATTGGCCTGGGAATGCAGGACCTGTGGGCAATGCTAGATGTTTGGAAAGGCTGGAGACAGAACCAGGACTGTTTTGATGCCTTTGTCTCTTATTAGTGAACCATTTCAGAAGGTAGCTTTGGATATTGAGGGAACACAGGCTTCACATGCAAGAAATACATCCTGCCACTAAAAATCTAGACGAAGAGGCTCTGTCTTCCATTGAAGCAGAGAAGATAAGAAATGTTTTGCTAGATACTTTCAGCAAGGTGAAGTTTTGTAAGGAAATACAGACAGCGGTGCCAACTTTATTTCAGACCTGCTGGCATGTTTATGGAAGAGTTGTGGGGTGAATCACACATAGATTACCCCCTACAATCCACAGACAAATGTATTTACTTATTGACATTTGATTACCGGGAAAGTCTGACTGGGTAAGAGCCCATTTTCAGCAGAGGCCTGGGGAAAAATGCTCCAAGGTATTACAAGACATTGTAAGAAGAATAAGACAAATACAGTTTAAATAATTATACCAAATTAGACATCATACGAAAACATTGGTTAAGTAAACACGAGTTATATAACAATGGTGGTGACTGGGAGGTATAGAGAGAGGGCAGAATGCCATTTTACTGACTGATACCAATCAGAGAGGTAACTTTTAAACCATAGAAGGCTAGGTCGAGAGACACACAATGACATTTGAAGTGACCAACTGTGCTGAAGTTTTTAGACAAGTCTAGAATAAGGAGACAACTATTTTGCTGTTATCTCTAGTTTTATTGATGGTACAGCTATATAGGCAGTGTTTGTACTTTGGTAAGGACGGAAACCACTATTTGTGGGGGACAGGAGTTTTTCCTGCAGGAGATAGTTTAGCAATTGTTTTTGAATACATTTTTCAAGTATTTTGGAGTGGGGCGATAAGCTTGATATAGGTCTAAAGTTAATATCTGTTGAATTTCCTCCTTTGTGCAGAGGGATAATATGTGACTCTTTCCAGAGAGAGGGAATGTGGGATTCTTGTACTGACCTATTTATTAGGATTAAGACAGGGTGGTCAATGCTATCGGCTGCTGTTTTAAGGTATTCACTTCATAGGTGTTTACTAAGCTAATGACCACAAAGGCCTTTTTAAGCCTAGCCATGCATTCCAAATCTCTGACAAGTTCTGATGCCCTTGATAAGTGTAAGCATGGGCCTGAGAGATGAACCATTTACAGGTTACCTGTGTCCATTAAAGACGTAGGTGCCAAACCAGGGATGAATTTCTGGTTTCCCATCCAATTTAAAATTAAATTGGGTTAGGGAAGAACTCTGCTTCACATGGGGAGCCTATTCCATAGACACAGTAGTCTCTGGGATACATACCTCTCTCCATCAGATCTTATTTATATCACAGGCAAGGTTTAAGTCTTTAGAACAGGTAATTCTGGAAGTTTGTTTTGTGGATATGCAGGAGATAAATCAGAGTGGGGTCTGACAAAGCTATAATTCATACCACACCTTTTGGTCACCTAACCTGGACCGAAACACTAAAGGCAGAGGCGTGACCATATTCATTAAAAATATCCACACCTCCAGGCTAGTTGCTCAGCATAATGCATCCGAGATTATCCAAGTGCAACTAACTCTGGGCAAAACCACAATCCAAATTGTAGCTTGCTACAGATCCCCCACCATGCCCCAGGATTCCCACTCCTCATTTCTTGAAACACTGGAAAATGTTAGGGTACAACCTAACACCCTAATAATGAGTGATTTCAACTACCCTACCATTAACTGGGAAAACTATTCATGTACCAACTCTTGTGCTCAATGTTTTCTGGAATTCATAAATTCCAAAGCCCTGGATCAACTTATCCACACCCCTACCAGGGGCAGCAATATCCTAGACCTGGTCATTACCAACATGGACAGCTGGTGTTCCACACCAGAGGTCAGTTCCTCAGTCAGATCTGACCACAAGCTAATCACCCTAGACATCCACATCCCACCCCCCATTAGGGAAACCACTGTAAAAAATTTATCCAAATCCAACTTTACGCTTCTTAAGACAGAAGTGGCAAACTTCACGACATCCATGCTGACAGACAGTACAGGTACGACTGATGAATCCTATACAAATGCACTTTATAAGTACTTACATGAATGCATGGATCGTGCAAGCCCTAACAGAACCAAGATGTTATCCTCCAAAAAAGGAAGCCAATCTGGTGGTCTCCTGCCATAAACAAACTCTACAACGAAAAAGAAACTGTTGTAAAAGAGAGTAACATCCCATGATTGGAGGAACTCCATGGTCAGCCTCAGTAAGAAGCTGAGATCCCTCATAAAATCCTCCAAAGCTAGTTACGAAAACAAAATTGCCACTGATTCTAAAAACAACCACAAAGTATTCTATAGCTATGTCAAGAATCTCAATGGCAACACTCAGATCTGCTCCGAGTTACAGCACAATGGCACTAAATATACAGAACCAACTGATATTGCCAACATTCTGGCAGAGAGGTTCAGTGCTTTACCCCTCTCTATACCAGAAGAATGCAAAGGTTCGGTGCTAACTTTACTCCTCTCTATACCGGAAGAATGCAAAGTTCCTGTAATCATGGTTGCACAGATTAAAAAAAAAAAAACTCTTCAAAACCAAGAACACAGCATCCATGGGACCTGGACAACATCCCAGGCTGCTTTCTACACGAACTGGCACCCCACTTAAGTACCATGTTCAATCATAGCCTCACCTCAGGCTTTGTTCATAGGTTCATAAGTAGGTACTAGGCTATTGGCCCTAGGGCCTATATAAGCCTAGCCAAAGGTACCCTGGCTTTCGCCACCCAAGAAAATTATCTTTCTGTGCCACTGTCGAGCAGAGCCACAGAAATGATCTCCGGGGTGAATTTCCTATCTCCCATCCAATCATCAAGATTTTTCTTGAACAGTGCTAATGAGGAGCTTTGTTTGATATAGATAGGTAGTTTGTTCCAGAGTATGGGAAGTCTCTGGCACAGGAATCTATCCCTCCAGCATGTTCTGTTTTTTTTTTGTGGTGATGAGGTTTAGGTCCCTAGAGCGTGTAGCTCGTAGGGATTGGGATTTCTTTAAGTGGAGCATGTCTAAAAGCTCTGGGTTTGACATAGCTTTGTGTGTTAGGCAGAGATCGCCTCTGAGTAGGCGATAAGCAACGGAGTAAAGCTGCAGTTTTTTGAGACGGTCTGCATAGGGCATCTCTTTAAGTCCAGTAATCCTCTTTGTGAGGTATTTCTGTGGCCTTTCCAGTTGTTGTAGATGTCTTGTATTGTGAGGTACATACCAAAAGGGGCATTGTACTCTATAATGGGTCTAATGAGTGACGAGGAGAGGGGAACAATGACCTCTTTTTTCCTGGATGAGAAACCTTTTGTGATGAGGTGTGCCACATAGAAGGATTTCCTGACTACTGTGGCGATGTGATTATCAAAGGAGAGACTACTGTCCACCTGTGTCCCAAGGTCTCATCACACTTTCGGTGTTAAGTAGACTACCACCTATGTGGTAGTTCATGGGTACTGAGTTTTTACCGAAAGGAATGACAATGCACATTTTGGCATTGAGCTTGAGGCCATGGCTTTGACACCAGGCATCTGTCTCAGCGAGGCCCTTTTGTAGGATGTCCACATATTTTGGAGTTTTGATTATGGCTCCTAGTTTGCAGTCATCTGCGAACTTCGTTAGCCAAAGACTTTCTGTGTTTGGCCTGTACTTCAGAGAAGTAGATACCAAACAGGAGAGGACCCAGGACTGAACCCAGTGGTACTCCACTTGTCACTGGTCTGAAGCTAGATTTGGAGTCTGCTACTTTCACAGTGTGGGTTCTGTCAGTGAGCCAGTTGGCAACCCATCTTGTGACATTGGGATTTATACCTAGTTTAGTGAGTTTATCTATAATTCCAGAGTGGGGGATGGTGTCAAAAGCCTTGGCGAGATCTAGATAGGCTGTGTGAACCACCTTACCCTTATCCATGGCTTTGGTTACTGCTTCAAAGAAGTCTATCAGGTTTAGGAGACATGATCTGCCTTTTACAAACCCAAACTGGGTGGGGTCCTGAGTTTGGAGATTACCAATGTCATTGTTTATAAGTTCCATGATGATACGCTCCATAGCCTTGCAGACCAGGCTCGTTAGGCTAATTGGGCGGTAGTTTCCGGGGTCTGTGGTGGCTCCCCCTTTGTGGAGTGGGATAACTGTCGCTGTGCACCATTTAGTGGGCACATAGCCTGAGGTGAGTCTATGATTGAACATGGTACTTAGGTGGGGTGCCAGTTCGTTCTGTAGTTCATGTAGAACACAACCTGAGATTTCGTCAGGTCCCATGGATGCTGTGTTCTTGGCTTTGGATAGTGTGTTTTTTACCTATGCAGCCGTGATCACAGGAACTTTGCATTCTTCTGTTATAGAGATGGGCCCTTTAGGGGATGACAGAGGGGTAAAGTTTGCAATGAACCTATCTGCCAGGATGTTGGCAATATCCGTTGGATCTGTATATTTAGTGCCATTGTGCTGTAACGCAGAGAAGATCTGAGTGTTGCCATTGAGATTCTTGACATAGCTATAGAATGCTTTGTGGTTGTCTTTAGAGTCAGTGGCGACTTTGTTTTACATAACTAGCTTTGGAGGATTTTATGAGGGATCTCAGCTTCTTACTGAAGCTGACCAGGGAGTTTCTCCAATCATGGGACTTTACTCTTTTTTTACAACAGTTTCTTTCTACTGTTGTAGAGTTTGTTTATGGCAGGGGACCGCCAGATTGGCTTCCTTTTTTGGAGGATAGCATCTTGGTTCTGTTAGGGATTGCACGATCCATGCACTCATGTAAGTGCTTATAAAGTGCATTTGTGTAGGATTCAGCAGTCATACCTCTATTGTCCATCAGCATGGGTGTCGTGAAGTTGGACACTTCTGTCTTAAGAAGCGTGAAGTGGGCTTTGGAGGAATTTTTTTACTGTGGTTTCCCTAATGGGGGGTGCGGGAGGGATGTGGATGTCTAGGGTGATTAGCTTATGGTCGGATCTGACCGAGAAACTGACCTCTGGTGTGGAGCACCGGTTGCCCATGTTGGTAATAACCAGGTCTAGGATATTGCTGCCCCTGGTGGAGGTGTGGATAAGTTGATCTATGGCATTGGAATTTATGAATTCCAGAAAACGTTGAGCACAAGAGTTGGTACACAAGTAATTTTCCCAGTTAATGGTAGGGTAGTTGAAATCTCCCATTATTAGGGTGTTAGGTTGTACCCTAATATTTTCCAGTGTATTAAGAAATGAGGAGTGGGAATCCTGGGGCATGGTGGGGGATCTGTAGCAAGCTACAATTTGGATTGCAGTCTTGCCCAGAGTTAGTTGCACTTGGATAATCTCGGATGCATTATGCTGAGCAACTAGCCTGGAGGTGTGGATATCCTTAATGAATATGGACGCGCCTCCGCCTTTTAGTGTTTTGGTCCAGGTTAGGTGGCCGAAAGGTGTGGTATGAACTATAGCCTGGTAATGCAGGGGTACTCTCTGGAGCCTTGAACCAGGTCTTCGTCACTGCACAGATGTTGATGTTCTCCATTTTAAGGAGTGCCTCGAGAGAATGCATTTTGAGGTTTAGACTTCTAGCATCGAGTAGCAATACCCTCAGATTCTTCTTGCCTGTACCTGTTAGGGTGGTGAATTTGTCATTTGAACCTTGCCTAAAAAAGGCACTATAGGGGTGGCTAGAGCCTTAGCCAGTATCCGGAATCCCAGGGGCGACAGGTGCAGGCCATCTCTGGCAAAGCATCGTGGCTTATCAATCATGTCATCCCAGGCAGACAGATACTGCCTCCCCCTACAATGACACCAGAAGCTTAGCCCATTGTTGAAGTCAGTCATTTTGTCCTTGTACTGTGGTATCATTCTGGGTGATGGCAGGATGCTACTCAGGGCTAGGGCCATACCTGCCTGGGCTACAAGATCGGACAGCTCCTCCATGTCCCTTTTCATGTATTCCAAGGAGGTACGTCTCAGGTCATTCACACCAACATGGACAATGACAGAGTCATATTTGTACTTGTTGTGGAGTGACCTGAGTGCATGTGTTATGTGGCGGATACTGGCACCCAACAGTAACTTTCTCCTTGTTTAGCCTGGTGAGTGGAACATCAGTGTGCCTGACTATAGAGTCACCTATGACTAGAGTGTTGGGTACGTTGTTATGCCTTATGGGCTGTGGTTGAGTGGCACACTGAGTTTGTGGGCTATGTGTCATTTGGGTTGTGTTGGGGGGTGGAGGTTGCTTGCTTGTGTTTCTGCTTTGGAGGTCCCTGTTGGTTGGGCAGGTTTTTACTGAGAGCCTCTGCAAATGTAGGTGTGTGTGTTTTGAGGGACTATGTGCTGAGTGTGGTGCAAGTGTTTACCTTCTCCTCGATGGTCTATTCCAGTCTTTGGTGAAGAGAGCTTTGCTTCCAGTTTGGCTATACAAGTGCATCTCTCACAGGTTGTAGTGTTGGGTGGTAGGAGGAGAGGGTTGTCTGTGTACATGAGGCAATTACTGCATTGTCCCAAGATGTCCAGATTCATCAGGTAGACAGGAGAAAACACCAGGTGCCGACCCTTAGACATGCCTGGATAGGTGCTTATTTGTTAAGTACTAGAAACTGTTTTCCTCTAGACAATGAGGAAAGTTGAGTGCTGTAGTAATTTGTAGCTTATTTAGTGCTTACAATAAGTTCTGAACAAGTGCTGAAACAAAAACTGTCTAGTTCAGAAACAAAATTAAGCTAGAAGGCTTCCTTTCAACACAAAGGCTTGGGCCCTAGAAGCATACAAATAGTCCTGGACACAGCAAATCTGTGACCACTGAACGGTTATCCCACTCCACAAAGGGGTAGCAGACCCTGGGAACTATTGCCCCATCAACCTGACAAGCCTGGTCTGCAAGGCTATGGAACTTTAAACAATGACAATGGTAATCTCCAAACTCTGGACCCTACACCCAGGTTGGGTTTGTAAAAGGCAGATCATGTCTCCTAAACAGGATAGAAGTCTTAAAGCGGTCACCAAAGCCATAGATGAGGGTAAGGTGGTTCACACAGCCTATCTAGATCTCGCCAAGGCTTTCGGCACCATCCCCCACTCTGGAATTATAAACTCACTACACTAGGTATAAATCCCTGTATCACAAGATGGTTTGCCAACTGGCTCACTGACAAGAACCCACACTGCGAAAGTAGCAGACTCTAAACCCAACTTCAGACCAGTGACAAGTGGAGTACCACAGGGTTCAGTCCTTTGTCCTCTCCTGTTTGGTATGTACTTCTCTGAAGTACATGCTAACAAAGTTCACAGATGACTGCAAACTAGGCATCATAATCAAAACTCCTAAAGATGTGGACATCCTACAAAACGGCCTCACTGAGACAAGATGCCTGGTGTCAAAGTCATGGCCTCAAGCTCAATGCCAGAAAGTGCATGGTCATCCCTTTTGGTAAAAACTCTGTACCCATGAACTACTACATAGGGCGATAGTCTACTTAAAACAATATGTGATAGAGACCTTGGGACACAGATGGGGAGTAGTCTCTCCTTTGATAATCACATTGCCACAGTAAATCCTATGTGGCACACCATCACAAAAGGTTTCTCATCCAGAAAAAAAAAAAGGTCATTGCTCCCCTCTACCATCACACATTATAGACTAAAATGACCCTTTTGGCATGTACCTCACAAGACATCAACAACTGGAAAAGCCACAGAAATAACTCACAAAGAGGATTACTGGCCTCAAACAGATGCCCTATGCAGACTGCCTCAAACTCCAGCTTTACTCAGTCGCATATCACCTACTTAGAGTTGATCTCTGCTTAACATACAAAGCTACGTCAAACCTACAGCTGTTGGGATATGCTCCACTTAAAGAAATCCCAATCCCTCAGAGCTAAACACTTAGGGACGTAAACCTTGTCACCACAATAAACAGAACATGCTGGAGGGATACATTCCTGCCCCAGAGACTTCCCATACTCTGGAACAAACTACCTATCTATATCAAACAAAACTCATTTGCAGTCAAGAAACATCTTGATGATTGTATGGGAGATAGGAAATTCACCCTAGGAATCACTGTGGCTCTGCTTGACAGGGGCACAGGAAAATAATTTTCTTGGGTGGCAAAAGCCATGGTACCATTTTGGCTAGGCTTATATAGGCCCTAGGGCCAATAGCCTAGTACCTACCTAGGAAGTGGAGGTGTGAGATGCCTGGCTATACAGGTTCACCAAGTCAAGTAATTGTACCTGAGGTCGTACATTTGCTAGGGTTGGGTTCGTCCTAATGGTTAGTGTGTTTACTTCACAGACAAGCTACAGGGTTTGATTTTCACCTTTGAGGGAAATTGGCTAGGCTTAGTGGCCCACAAAGACAGATAGCCTAGTACTTTCCTATGAACCTATAATAGGGAGTTTGATGGCTTGCTAATTTACATTCACATCACCTAGTGCATTTCTTGTGGAATTATGGACATCTTCCAATATAGCTCTATTGTCTTGAGGAGGGAGAAACAGTAATACATGCACATGGTGTGGTGGTGAAATTCAACTCCACACTGAAGACCAAAAGGAAGTGGGACAAACATATGTCCAATCTTCTCTTTGCATACAAGGGCTGCTCCAGGTATATACAGGTTTTACACCTTCTGGCCTGCTATACGTTCACAGGGTGAGGGTCCCAAGTGCAAGGCTGCGATTCCCACAATGAGTTTGTTGTGGAGAATGACTAAACCTCAGGACTACCCTTATGGAGATCATGGGGAAAGTCAAGGAGCATCAGCTGGACAGTATTCTGGAGGGCAACAGATGATTGTACTTATTCCTGTGAAATGAAACAAGCTGCAGACAAGGGAAGGTCATTTTACCACTATAAAAAAAAAAAAAAAAAAAAAAAAAAAGTGATGTACATAGTATTTGCAGTCAGCAGGGAATCTTGAGATAGACATTGTTGATGCACGGTCTGACACCTCTGTGGATGGTCCTCTCCCAACATCTAACTCAGACAGGTTCAGGAAATCTAACCAGTTATTTGAGAATTCTTCACTAGTAGGTCAAGCTATACCCACCTGCTGGACTACCATGCAGACATGGGATCGAAAGGGCTAAGAGTGCCTGAAAGAGGAATGGTCATCTACAGCCAGTCCTGTGCAAAACATGCATGTCAAGGAAGTGTTGGGCAGATAAGGGCAGGACTGACTACAGGATTAACATGAGTATGGCAGAAATATCTTGTATGGGTCACAGAGAGGGTAGTGGAAAGACCATGGCCCACCCTATTACCAAGGAATACATTCCTGCATCCCTAGACACAGCAGCAGAGTATATATAACAGCACAGCAAGATGCTCACTTTACTAGTAAAAACAGAGCACAGCATAGTTTTGAAAAACTCAAGGAGGCTCTCAGTGGACCCTCTTATCTTAGCCATTCAGGATTCTAGTTGAGAACCAACTGTATAAACATATGCTTTTACCCATAAGGTAGGAGCTGGACTTTGAATACACAATTACTCTGATGAAACCTCAAACTGTGCAACCCAGGGAGGAATCTTATGTAGCCATGGGGAAAGGAATATAACTGGAGCACTGGATAAGTTACAGCCTCCCCTGTATGGTAGAAAGTTTACTGTTAGTCCATACCCAGTTGACAATTACATAAAGCAAATGGGATGATTTGCATTTCTAGAAGGTTACTATACATCACTGTGGGATTGCCAGTCAGGTCATCCATATGGGGTATGTAATATCAAAAAGACTGAACATTTGACAAGTCCTCTAGAAGACTCAAAAGGGGAAAATTTGCAGCCAGGGTTAAGAACAGGCTAAAGGGAACAGCTATGAAATATGCCAACACCACACTCTGAACCAGAACTTGTCATTATCTCTGCCATTTATGCTCGCATTGTAAAAAGGAGGCATGTTGACCAGATCAAAATGCTATAAAATAGGTTAGCTGCTGTAGCTGATCTGGGAGGACTAGCTATTTGAGGGACAAGGTCCTTATTGTAAGCAAGCTGGTTTTTGCATCCATCTTGTGCCCATTACATTTTGTCAACTTATGCACATTTTACTTTATCAAATTACAACGTGCCTTTAAGATGTCCGACAGGCTCTGAACCAAGAACAAATGGGCATTTGAAAAATCCTGAGGCCAGTTTTGAAAAGTCTTTAGTGGTCTTCAATAGTGTTCTGTGCACACAAGTCAATTTGCCTTTAAAAAACAGTCTTCAGAAACTGAAGAAAAACCTCCACCATTGTTACTGTATGTTGCTCATACAGCTATAGTAACCCCCCCCCCTCCCCAGTTCACTACTAGGCTCTGCAGTAGTGAATGATTGGCTCTATCCATAGCCCTCACTTCCTTTATCCCACCACTTATCCATTTTGAAACATGGACAATATATTACAGTGCTTATCCACCAGTACTGTGGGTTTTTAACCGTAGGACTAGTCCCATGCGGGCACTTATTAGCAGTGTCACCTCTGCTCAAGTTCAGCCTGGCCTATGGCTAGTAAAATGAGTGCCTTTCTCGCCCCCATTCACAGCCCAATACATTGTGCTCAGCTGCCCCAGCTTTGTAATCAAATTTGCCCACTCCTTGTACTTGTAAAATCAGATGAGCTAGTTTTATTTCACTGCAATGTTGCACGTTAATTCCCCACAGGATGCGCGATAGCAAATCCTGCCCCAAACATGCCTCCAGCCGCGGAGAGGCAGCATCCGCATGAATATTCACACACCTCCAGCAAAGCAGAGGCAGCATTCAGTCACTCTAGCACCAATGTAGGAATGTAATAGAATAGCCACAAATAAATTACATTGAGCAAACCCTCAAGTAAAAAATGCTGAGCATTTGACAAAGTCAAAACTATGTTTATTTACTTCAGTGACATATTCATTCTTGCATGTTGCATTGTTGTGGTAGTGCTCTACAGTTATTCAGATGAATAAATCTTAGAATATTGCTCTCTGTAACAGACGAGTGCTACTATGGAAGATTGCGTAATTACAGGCAGAGCATATTCTAATACAATTAGTATGCCAAGAGTAATTTGCTCTGCTATTCTCTACATTGAGTTTACGTTTGTATTCAAGATGGGACAGTACTCTTGGGTCATTACTTAAATCAGTGTGTGAGGTAAAGTTCAGATTGAAGTCCTCTACATGGAGTTTACGTTTGTATTCAAGATGGGACAGTACTCTTGGTCATTACTTAAATCCGTGTGTGAGGTAAAGTTCAGATTGAAGTCTATGGTAAATCCCATAGATTTCTGACAAGTGGTAGCTCTCAGTGCATTACTACACAGGTCACTTAATGGTGACATTAGATGCATTTGAGACTCTGTAGTGTCCTTTTGAAAATACATTTTTACTGTATCCATGATGTGACATGGAAATGAGCATGCCTGTCAATCTTCTTTGATATCCCCAAGGGCACGCCCAAAGCTGCACAGAACCAGCCAGGTACGATACACTGGTAGATTACCAGTACCTGTACCCCCCTATTACTTCCAGAGTGGGCACAATTTAAGCAAAGCTGAAGTAAGCCCCGACTGTGCTGTCACCAGGACTGCACTGTGACCATTCTGTCTCCAAGATACCTGTATATATAAAACACAAAAACTCACTCTATCATGCACAGTGCACACTATAAAGCACAATTAAGGAGACTTCAACACCCCCCCCCCCCCCACGTCCAGCTCAGGACATTCCACGTTTTAAACACCAACAGCAAGTGCAACTTCCCCAGTCAATAAGAAGGAACTCTAAATTAAATATCTCTCTACTCTAGAGAGAGCGCCTAAGTAACAGGATAAATTGGTACATTTGGCCAAGTTCTAGACTTGTACCTATTCTGGCAAAATCAGTACCCATCCACATCATGCATTTTACCTGCAAAGTCAAGAGTGCCTGGTGCTCGCTAAAGAATGTAGGCATTCCATAGGAAAGAAACACATAAAGCCATAAATACCACTTAAATCTGAAGTTAAAAAAATGGATCCTAGGTTATAAATTTCAGTGCTTTTATTATAAAACCGTAAAAAAGTAGTGCAAAATTAAGTTACTGAAACGTAACATTAGTTTAAGGAAAACAGTGGAAAAAACAGTGGAGAACAAAATACTGTCAACAGTATCAATACAATCCTTCCAGTACAAGATTACTAAGCTAGACACCATTTTAGCTGCCACACATCCTAAGCTAGAGGATACATTTTTGTTCAGTTTTACACAATGTACTGGAAGAGTCTGGCTCTGCACAGTCATTTTTAATGCAGACCTTGCTTGGAACCAATAAAAAATGCCCTGGCTCCTTTTCAACATTCAGCTCATTCTCTTAAGACACCCCCAAGGGCACATCTTTAATACAGCACCACTTTTTGTGTAATTGTTTTACAGTGCATTATGAATTCTGCTACAATCTGCTAATCTTCCATTTACTGTGAAAAAGCTTATGCCTTTACTGATCAAAAGTGCATTCAGATTTTAGCTACGATTAAATGCCTACACTCTGTAAATCTTAATTTTTCAAACGTCTCGGTCAACAAGAACAGTCTCCAGTAGCCCTTTAGCAAAGTGTAAGTCCCAGTCTTTATGTAGCTTCCAAAAAAACAGTGTACATTGTATAGCAAGGTTTCCTTTCAGAACTCTTCAATAAGCAGCTCTTCAGAGCTATATAGCTTTTTCTTAATGACTCTAAACCCTGTTCCAAGTCGCAGCGAATGCCTATACCCAGGTGTAAAGGATGGGCCAGATGTAAACAAGTCCTGGATCCGTGGCCACAATCCACTATCTAGACGCAGTATCAGAGTCAGCTGGAAGGTAGGGACAATAGTGGGATCAACGGAAATCTGTTCCATGTGAAGACAGACAGACTCATGCTGTATACACAGATCAACCAGTGCCCCCTTCAGTCCACAGGGCTCTGTAGCAGACAAATGGAGAAACTCCTGACCAACATGTTCCAGCAGTTGTCCTGGAATGAGCAGCTTAGAACATTTTAAGGAGCCCTTTGCTTCAGTAAGGCAATGTTCTATAACTTTTAATAATTCTGAGCATACCTGCTGCTGTTGTGGATCACTGAATAAATCCCATTCTGGCAAAGAAATCTCATCCAGACTATCTGAATCTAAAAAAAACAGAGAGTAAACATTAAGTTTCTGTTCATTTTGAAGTTACTGTTAATTGTCTGAAGTTAAATTGACTTTGTTTTAAAAAAACAGGCCTAGAAGCCCTTAAAAAGAAATTAAGGCAACAATCTACAACAAGAAACGACCACTTTAAGGACAGCAATTAACAGCATCCACCATCTCCGGAACCTTTTAGTACAAGAAAACTACACAAAGCTTAATGGAGGTGACGGGAGGCTTACCTCACTCATTTATGATTGTGTCCAGACTTCTTATACCAAGAGATTGAGAGGTATACCCACAATCCCAAAATGGGGGCTCTTCAATAAAACTGAACAATGCAAGACTGTGCAAGATTGTATACGGTGTACAACCCATCCCTCACTCTCACCGTCGCACAGCTTTAAAACACTTGCAAACTGGTTATAGCTCCACCAGCAAATACATTATATATCTATACATATATCTATGATCTATACATACACTACAAACCCTGGGGGTGATGCAAGCCGGGTACCCCCATTCTTAAGTAATAAGAGTCTCCACATTTTAAAACTCTATCCCCTAAAGTACAATTAGAATTTTACAACAAAGCTGCAAGAGCATGTACTATTCGATAGCTTAAGACGTTTTGTTAAAAGGTTTATACCTGTTTGCGACGACGAACTGCTGCTGAGTGAGTGTGTATCCATACTACAGTGTGATGGAGTGGAGAATTTCTGTTTGATATTCGCCCAAGACGATTTGTGTGAGCCGACCTCTTCCAACGCAGATTCAAAGGAGGAAGGTGACGTTATGCTCTCAAGCAGAGCTGGCATACCGAAATCCAAGGAAAACCAAGTGTGATCACGTCAAAACCGCTGTCGTCCGAATACTGCAAGAGAAAGTATGCATATAAGTAAATACCTGCTGAACAAAACATTATACCACTAAGCAATTTGCAATAGCCAACTATGCAACACAGTAAACCCTTAAAAAAACATACTAATCCGATATAGTTCCAAAGTACAAAAGAATTACTTACAGTGCTTTCGAGGAAATTAAAAAGTCAAAGTCCAGTGTATTACAGAGAACGACAGAAGCTATACATTCCTAGTGCTTTGTGAATTAGCAAACCCTAACCAAAATGCTCAAAGCTATCTAGCAGGGAAAACGCACGCGGGCGCCACATATATTGGCTTGCGGTTTTAGCCCCGCCCACTTTAAACTGTATTAGGAAACCCAACCCCTGCTTTACTCCAAGCACTGAGACTCTGTACCGTCACACCTCTGTGGGCCTGACCAATCACTGTGAAGCTCACGTCTACCCCGTTTGAGTCTGCCTGGTAACTAGGCGAGAGAGGGGGGGGGGTTCTTAACAGGGTGCTTATACTTTATGTTATGTGATTGTTGTCCACTTCATTCTGTGGTCTACTTATTCGCTTTTTAATAAATTTCGCAAAATTCGAAAGTGTAATCGGACAAATAGCACCAAATTGCAAGCTTTGTGAAACCACAGCCGTTTTTTTCGCCTCATAGGTATTTCCCTTTTCATCAAAAAGCTGATTACAATCAACAAAAACAGCAAGCCCTCAAGTCAAGAAAACTTTCAAAAGATATGTAATTAGTACCTTGGAGTCGTATAAACTTTCTAGTGACAAGAAGATACACTGCTTGATGTGTGAGTTTTGCTTTGTCCCTAGAAAAAGCCTTACGTCGAATTTTGCTTTGTCCCCTGATTAAGCGTTATATTCCTTAAATCATGTGTCAAGATAGTTGTACAAAATTAAATCTTTGAGGAGGAAATTGTGTTGTAAACTACAACACTAAGACAGCGATTGTATAATTCATTCTAGCTATTCAATATACACAGAAGTTGTAATCAGTGTTTTTTTATACTATTGTTCTGCAAGCACATCGAGGGTAGAGGCTGTACTGTTGGGCCATCAGATTTAGCGCAATTACGTTAGCTCCCAAGCCATTCACTCAAACATTGGGAGGCGGGCCGCAAAATAATGAGAAGGCACACCTCGAACCAAATCAAGACTACATTTTTATTTATTGTTCCTTTCCTTTGCACATTTTATCTATTGCCATTTCCTCTATTCGCTTAGAAAACTGCAGGAATTATAACAATCTGTAAGGACATAGTTTCTGCACAGCAAATAACTATATTATTTGTGCCGTAAAGCCTAATTTTCTACCACAAAGTTACTAGTTCTATAACACAGCAACATTCAGAGGCAAAATAAAAGGGGATACCTCTGAAATTCACAGCTTATGAAAACGCCGATAATGCTTTAATTCCAAAAGCATGAAACAGTGGAACTACTTCCACGTATATAAAATTTCACACTCGTTGATTCAAAAAATGTGTTTACGTGACCCAACAGTTCGTAGTGGGGAGAGGGGTGCACGGTGAAACAGAACACTGTAGGAATGCAGAAAGCTGCACGTACACTGCGTATTAGGAACAGTTTGTACATCCATTGAACGCTTGGTCCTAGAGTCCACCACATACCTGTTACCCTAACGGAAAAACAATGTCACGTGGTGTTGAGCTCTTACAGTACCAATGTTGTTAAATCTATTCACTGTTTTTCTTAAGTAAATAGATTTTTTTTTTTTTTCTGTAAAGGTAACATTGTGCTATAAGACATGCAATAAGAAAATTAAACGAAAAAAAATTCATCTGCTTGTACTGTATTTGTGTTCCTCCTACTTTATTTTGCTTTTGCCTCTTCTTAAAAGTACTCAATTTTACTTATTCTGCTGCACTTATTGCTGCTTGGTAGTAGCTGATTAAATTGTAACTGTTATTCTAAGTCTTTAAGCGCTTGGGCTTCATACCGGTTGTTTTACATTAAAGGACCACTACGGGCAAATGATGAAAAAAACATATATTTTTTTATCTTGCCATGATTTACTACACCTCCCAAAGCTGCCTTCAGCAAAATAAGTACTCATTCCTAATTTTATTTTGGTTTTACTCTTGTCTGCCCTCATGGGGGCAGACATGGCAATTCCTTTGGAAAGCTAAATCTGTCCTATAATGCAGACTGTGAGGACAAATAGCCCTACCATTTGTTGTCAGACTAGACTTCCATTCACTTACAATGGAACTCCTGAAAAAAACTGCCAAGTTTGAGAGCCAGCAGTTCATGTGTCATTGACTGGTATGCGCTGAGTTTTACAAATGTTGTTCCTACTGATGTGCTACAAATTCACTGAAAGAAACTTGCAAAAGTGTCAACAAATTATTGAGATAAAAAAGACTTTTCACAAGGAGCAGTTTTGCAAGTTTCAGTTCCTGGCCAGGTTACTCCTCCCATCTCCCCTCCTTCAGTGGGCTACAGTCTCACATTTCCAGCTTTGCTAGATTCAAATATTTAGTCAGCTTTGCATGACAATAGAAATAAAAAAACAGCCTGGTGTGCCACTAAAACTGTTCCCTTGTATGTCTCTTCACTTCTGAATAGCAATTCCCAAGAATAATAAAAAAAAGCAAACTCATCAGTCCAGAGTTTAGGCTAGTCTATCCATTTTTTAAAATGTGCACAGTAAAATATTCAACTTGTAATGCATTTTGGTTGCTGACATGGTTATCTTTACATAGTTATTTTCTTATAGTATAACCTGAACTTATGGTATTTAATGATACATTTTACAACAATTCTCAGTTTCTTAACAATGACCTCCCAAGCCTCTGATGTGACCTAGTACTTTCTTACTATTGCGTTATGTAGTTTGTCGTAGTTGTACACTTGTAGTGTGTTTCTCATCCTCTTAGCAACAGACTCCTGGAGAAGCATATACTTTTATTGAAAGAGTACCAGCAGCTGTAGCAGTGATACCACACTCCAAAACAATGCACTCAAACTTAGTACTGATAAACACAAGGGAATGTATATGTCTGAATCAAGCAGTGATGAAATTGCTAGGGACTTCACTAAGCAAAATTTTACTCTTAATTTCTCCATTTCATAATGCATAACATTCGCACCACACTTACAAAGGCACACCTCCACCTTCCACAAACACAGCAACCCACACCCACACAACTGCTACGGTTTCTCCCTTCAGTTATTGACAGCAACTAACAGCATCCACCATCTCCGGATCCTTTTAGTACAACAAAACTACCCATGGAGATGGACAATACAGTTATGACTGCTGAATCCTACACAAATGCACTCTACAGGCACTTATATGAGGTGTCTGATAGACATCCTGCTATGGATATCAGTGATGGGTGGGATAAGAGTATCCAATCTAGAGTGGATTGATGTTTGGTTCTCTTGCCTGTTCTTGTGGGGGGAAGTGATGAGTTGGGTTAGGCCATGTAGGTTAAAATGGGAGAGTGGCTTATGAATGGGACAGTTTTGCCAGTCAGTATTAATGTCTCCTACTACTATGCTTTCCTGGGGGAGGGAGTTAGATATCCATTCTAGGAGTTTTTTTGTAATGGGGATATTGTTGCCTGGAGGGATGTAGCACCCTATGATGCTGATGCGTTTATTATCATTAAGTTTTAGTTTTGTTAGAGTGTGTTCAACTTTATGAGGTCTAGGGTTGTTATGTCTACTCTCTCAAGGATGATGTGAGATTTATACACCACAGCAACACCCCCCCTTTTTTTTACCTATTCTATCACTACGAATTATATTGTAACCTGGTGGAGTGATTTCATTGTTGTGGTTGCCTGGTTTAAGCCAAGTCTCTGTTAGTATGACTATCTCAGGTTGATAAAAGGAGAGTAGTGCATGAAGGTCGTGGACTTTGTTTATTATACTTAACATTTAAATTTAAAATGAGGATCATGGATTTGTCTCGGTGGAGTAGGGTATCATTCGGGTTGGGGCTCTTAGATTTTCTGGGCCTGGGTTTGGGTGTATATCACCGCAGGTAATGAGTTAGGTTCTGAGCTAAAAATAGAGTTTGAGTAGTTTGTTTAGGGTCTTAAAGTTCTTTATAGTTGTTTGAGACTAGTAGTGTGATGGCTGTGACCTGTGTGCATACTGGTGAATAAAGAAGGTTTGATAGTGATGTGGGACTAGTTGAGTAAAAGGGTGTGTTGTAATAATGTCAGTGGAAGTAGTGTTTCTTGGTATATGGATAAAATTAAGTTGTTTTTGGTGGCTGGTGATAGAAGTTAGCAGTGGGAGTGTGGGTACACCTAGGAGCAATAGTAAGAGGTGTATGTATGTGGGTTTGGGTAGTTTGGACATGGTTTGGTCATGAGTGAGAGATCTGCTTGGGATGGGGTGGGTGTGGTGGATGATGAGAGGTGTTGTTTGTGATTGTAAGGTAGTTAGATGGAAGACTGTGCTTTACAGGATATGGAATAGTGGAAGAGAAGGAAATTGGTACAGGGGTGGGGCAGATTCAGGGACTGGTGGTTAGCATGATGGGCGTGGCTAAGTTCAGTTGAAATGTAGCACTAGTGGGGGTGGGTGGGTGGGAATAGGAAGCAGGGAGGGGAGCGGAGTGAGCCCGAGTGCAGCAGGACTAACACTAATTCCAATTATATCAATGGGCTTACTCGTTTCTTTTCTTTGTGCACCAAATGTATCAGTCCACTTGGGAGCGGAGTGAGCCTGAGTGCAGCAGGACTAACACTAATTCCAATTATATCAATGGGCTTACTTGTTTCTTTTCTTTGTGCACCAAATGTATCAGTCCACTTGTTTCTGTTTACACCAAATGTGTCTATTTGGTTGTATTGTACTAGTTTAATTTACTTATACTGATGCGGTCACACTGAAAAAGGTCTGGGGAAGCTTCCTCACCACAAGCAGGCCAAAAGATAACTTTCAAAAGGATGCCGCTCAAGGAGACCCACTAATATAGACTAGTTAATGTGCATGGGGGAGGAGGAATTTAGAGGAGGGAGATACAAAATGTGGGAAGGTATAACCAGAAAAAGCTGGTAGAGATCTGTCCTGCCCCCTCACAGAAGACTGCAAAGGAAAGTAATCAGCATAAGAAGTGGAAGCCTTGGAGCGGTAATGTAAGTGTAAGCAAGGAAGAGGTTGAAGCAGGAAATTAGGAGTGTAAGCAATTAGTTGCAGAAACACTACTTTAAGGCCTTGGTGTGCAAGTAATACAAAGGAAGGTAAATCTATGTGGGGGACAAAATACACCAAGTAAATGGTACTTGCCTTACTTTACAAGTATTCAGTGTGGAGGCAGATCTATTTGGGACAAGATACAGCAAGTATATTGTTAAGTTATGACACCCAGTGGCAATAGACAAAGCTATAGTTGCCTGGGGGGGCCTTGCAGGTGCGCATGCCGGCCAAAACAATGTTTAAAAAATAATTAGTAAAAGTAACAAATGTACTGTAAAAGGAAATGTAAATAGCCAGTCACAATGTTTAAAACATAACTGTTAAGGACCACATCTGCTAATACCAAGAACTGTAAATATCCAGCCACCTATGCAGACTTGTCTGGTAGGTATCCTTATTAAAAAGTGTTATTCTTGGCTTGCAATAACTGTAGAGAGGAACCAGACCGTAGCAGTGGTTTTATCTGGCAATGTTGCAGTTGCTGGGGGGGGGGGGACCCAATCTGCGATGATGCGCTATGCAAACTTGTCTGGTAGGTATCTTTATTAAAAAGCATTATTCTTGGCTTGCAATAACTCTAAGGAGAAACCGGACCATAGCAGTGGTTTTATCTGGCAATGTTGCAGTTGCTGGGGGGGGGGGGGGGACCTGAGCTGCGATGATGCAGGTAGACAAAGTGTGCTATGCAGACTTGTCTGGTAGGTATCCTTATTAAAAAGTGTTGTTCTTGGCTTGCAATAAAGGTAGGGAGAAACCGGACCATAGCAGTGGTTTTATCTGGCAATGTTGCAGTTGCTGGGGGTGGGGCCCAAGCTGCAATGATGCGCTATGCAGACTTGTCTGGTAGGTATCTTTATTAAAAAGTGTTATTCTTGGCTTGCAATAACTGTAGGGAGAATCCGGACCATAGCAGTGGTTTTATCAGGCAATGTTGCAGTTGCTGGGGGGGGGGCCCGAGCTGCAGTGATGCAAGTAGACCAAGTGCGCTATGCAGACTTGTTTGGTAGCTATCCTTATTAAATAGTATTGTTCTTGGCTTGCAATAACTGAAGGGAGAAACCGTAGCAGTTGTGTGGGTGTGGGTTGCTGTGTTTGTGGAAGGTGGAGGTGTGCCTTTGTAAGTGTGGTGCGAATGTTATGCATTATGAAATGGAGAAATTAAGAGTAAAATTTTGCTCAGTGAAGTCCCTAGCAATTTCATCACTGCTTGATTCAGACATATACATTCCCTTGTGTTTGTCAGTACTATGTTTGAGTGCATTATTTTGGAGTGTGGTATCACTGCTACAGCTGCTGGTACTCTTTCTATACAAGTATATGCTTCCCCAGGAGTCTGTTGCTGAGAGGATGAGAAACACACTACAAATATACAACTAAGACAAACTACATAAAGCAATAGTAAGAAAGTACTAGGTTACATCAGGGGCTTGGGAGGTCATTGTTAAGAAACTGAGAATTGTTGTAAAAATTATCATTAAATACTATAAGTTCAGGTTATACTATAAGAATAACTATGTAAAGATAACCATGTCAGCAACCAAAATGCATTACAAGTTGAATATTTTACTGTGCACATTTTAAAAAAAAATGGATAGACTAGCCTAAACTCTGGACTGATGAGTTTGCTTTTTTTTTAACTCTTGGGAATTGCTATTCAGAAGTGAAGAGACATACAAGGGAACAGATTTAGTGGCACAGCAGGCTGTGATTTTTTTTATGTCTATTGTCATGCAAAGCTGACTAAATAGTTGAATCTAGTAAAGCTGGAAATGTGAGACTGTAGCCCACTGAAGGAGGGGAGATGGGAGGAGTAACCTGGCCAGGAAATGAAACTTGCAAAACTGCTCCTTGTGAAAAGTCTTTTTTATCTCAGTAATTTGTTGACACTTTTGCAAGTTTCTTTCAGTGAATGTGTAGTACATCAGTAGGAACAACATTTGTAAAACTCAGCGCATACCAGTCAATGACACATGAGCTGCAGACTCTCAAACTTGGCAGTTTTTTTCAGGAGTTCCATTGTAAGTGAATGGAAGTCTAGTCTGACAACAAATGGTAGGACTATTTGTCCTCACAGTCTGCATTATAGGACAGATTTAGGTTCATAGGTTCATACTAGGCTATCTGCCCTAGGGCATTTATAAGCCTAGCCAGAATGTGTTTGGCTTTCGCCACCCATTTTAAATTTATTTTGCTATGCCCTTTTTCGAGGTTAGTATACTGTGACTCTGTCTAACAGTGACACAGAAGTGATACCCGGGGTAAACCTACGATCTCCCATCCACTCATCAAGATTCCTCTTGAAGAGAGTCAATGAGGGATTCTGCCTAACCTGGACTGGGATTTTATTCCAGGGTGAAGGGAGCCTCTGGGTTATGAATCTGTCCCTCCAGCATGTCCTATTTATTTCAGTGCTGAGGTTCAAGTCTCTCGAGCGCGTAGCTCGATGGGATTTGGATTTTCTGAGGTGCAGCATGTCCATTAATTCCGGGTTGGACATGGCTTTATAAGTCAGGCACAGATCGCCTCTGAACAGGTGGTATGCCACTGAGTAGAGCTGGAGTTTCTTTAACCGGGCAGCATATGGCATCTGTTTGAGCCCTTTGATCCTCTTGGTGAGGTACTTTTGGGGTCTTTCCAGTTGCTGCAGGTGTCTGGTAAGGTACATCCCAAAAGGGGCATTGTACTCAATTATGGGCCTGATGAGGGATGAGTAAAGAGGCACGATGACCTCCCCTGACCTAGATGTGAATCCCTTCATGATTAGGTGGGCTATATAAAATGTTTTTCTAACCACTTTGGCCACGTGGTTGTCAAATGAGAGATTGCTATCAACTTGGGTCCCCAGGTCCCTAATTACTTCTTCTGTACTTAATGGATTACCACCTATGTGGTAATTTGTGGGCACTTTGTTTTTGCCAAAGGAGATGACTATACACTTTTTGGCATTTAGCTTGAGGCCATGGCTCTGGCACCAGTTGTCTGCTTCTATGAGGCCCTTTTGGAGGATGCTTGTGTCGGCTGGAGAGTCGATTATGGTGCCCAGTTTGCAGTCATCTGCGAACTTGGTCAGCAACAGTCCTTCCGTGTTGGCCTGTACCTCCGAGAAATATATACCGAACAAGAGAGGTCCCAGGACTGACCCTTGTGGGACACCACTTGTAACTGGTTTGGAGTCTGACATGGCTTCAGCAATTCTAACCATGTGGGTTCTGTCATTGAGCCAGTTTGCAATCCATCTAGTGACATAGGGGTTTATATTTAAGCTGGTGAGCTTATCTATAATGCCCAAGTGGGTATTGTATCGAAGGCTTTTGCGAGGTCCATGTAGGCTGTGTGGACCACCTTCCCCTCGTCAATGGCCTTGGTGACTGTTTCAAAGAAATCAACCAGGTTTAAGAGGCAGGATCTGCCCTTAACAAAGCCGAACTGGGTAGGATCCAGTGTCTGTAGGTCCCCAATATCTTTATTTATGAGGTCCATGATGATCCTTTCCATAGCTTTGCAGACCAAGCTAGTCAGGCTTATGGGGCGATAGTTTCCAGGATCCGTTGAGGCACCACCTTTATGGAGAGGGACCACTGTTGCTGTACGCCACTCTTTGGGCACATATCCTGTAGTAAGGCTGAGATTGAACAGTAGTTTTATGTTTGGGTTTAGCTCTTCTTGGAGTTCATGTAGGGCGCAGCCGGGACACCGTCTGGTCCCATTGATGCCGTGTTTTTGCTTTGGAGAGGCGGCTCTTACCTGAGCATCTGAGATGTCAGGGGGGCAGCACTCTGCTGGGAAAGATATTTGCCCTTTTGGTGGGGGGGGGGGAGAAGTTTGTGCTGAACCTGTCAGCTAGGATGTTGGCAATGTCTGTGGGTTCGGTGTATTTTTTGTCATTTTGGACTAATTTTGAGCATATCTGGGAATTACCACCCAGGTTCCTAACATAACTAAAGAAAGCCTTGTGATTATCCTTAGTGTCCTGTGCAATTTTTCTCTCGAAGCTGGCCTTAGACAATTTTATGAGTGCCCTTAGTTTTTTGCTAATACTGATCAGTGATGCCATCCCTTTTTGGAATTTTGCTCTATCATTTAGCAGCTTCCTCCTTCTATTGTATAGTTTGTTTATGGCTGGGGTCCACCAGACAGGACGTCTGCCTTTGGAGGATTGGGTCTTGGTTTTATTTGGGATCGCATGATCCATGGATTCCTGAAGGTGTTCATAGAATGCGTTTATAAAGGATTCTGCGGTCTGGGCCATATTTTCCACAGGCCCGGGGGCTTTGAAGGATTCCACCTTGGTTTTGAGGAGTGTGAAATTTGCTTTAGAGAAGTTTTTCACTGTGGTTTTCTGGGCAGGGGTGGGGTCGGGATGTGAATATCCAGTGAGATTAGTTTATGGTCTGATCTTACCAGTGAGGGATACACTTCTGGTCTGGAGCATAGAGTCCCCATGTTGGTGATGATCAGGTCCAGTATGTTTTCCCCTCTTGTGGGAGTAGTAACAAGTTGTTCCATAGCATTTGAGTTTATAAATTCTAGGAACCTTTGGGCTAGGGTGTTGGAGCTAGGGTAATGCTCCCAGTCTATGTTTGGGTAGTTGAAGTCGCCCAATATAATGGTGTTTGGAGAGACCTTCATATTTTCCAGTGTTCTCAGGAAGGCCGAGTGGGGTTTCTGGGTTTGGGAGGGTGGTCTGTAGCAGGCTATAAACTGGAAGGCAGTTTTACCCACTGTTAGTTGCACATGGATAGTCTCTGATGCTTCGTGCTTTGCCACCAAACCTGGAGGGGTGGATATCTTTGATGAATATCGATACTCCCCTTCCTTTTGTGGTTCGGTCCAAGTTTTGGGGCCGAAAAGCATGGTATGAGGTATAACCTGGTAGTGCTGGGGTGCTCTCGGGAGCCCTGAACCAGGTTTCTGTTACTGCACCGATATCAATGTTCTCCATGCTAAGGAGAGTTTCGAGTGCATGCATCTTGAGGTTTAGACTTCTGGCGTTGAGTAGCATTACTCTTAGTTTCTTATCCCTTGTGATACCTATGGAGGTGGGTTTGTCTTTTGAGCCTTGCCTAAAAAAGGCACTATGGGGGTAGCAAGAGCCTTTGCCAATATCCGAAAGCCCAGGGGTGACAGGTGCAAGCCATCCCTAGCGAAGCATCATGGCTTGTCGAGCATATCACCCCAAGCTGACAGGCATTGGATCCCCTTTGAATGACACCAGTACTTAAGCCAATTATTGAAATTGATCATCTTGTCTTCATATTGTGGCATCATTCTTGGTGAGGGTAAGATGCTACTCAAGGTCAGGGTCATACCGGCCTGGGCTACATGCTCAATGAGCTCCTCTATGTCTCTTTTCATGTAGTCCAGGGAGGTACATCTCAGGTCATTCACACCAGCATGAACAATGACTGAGTCATATTTGTACTTGCCTTGGAGTGACCTGAGTGCTTGTGTTATGTGGCGGATCCTAGCGCCCGACAGGCAGCTCACCATGACCTTCTCCTTGTTCAGCCTGGTGAGCGGGACGTCAGTGTGCCTGACGATAGAGTCACCTATTACAAGTGTGTCAGGTGTGTTGTTTAGCCTTAAGGGCTGTGACTGTTCGGCACACTGGCTTTGTGAGCTATGTGTTGTACGTGTTTTGTTTTGGGGTAGCGGTTGCTTGGGCATCTGCTTTGGAGGTCTCTGCTGCTTAGGCAGATTTTTATTTAGAGCCTCCGAGTATGTTTTTGTGTGTTTATGTGTTTAGTTTGCTGTCGTGGTACGTCTATGTGAGACTGGAATTGTAGTGAGTGTGGTTTCCTTCTCCTCCTGACTGGTTACGCCAATACTGAGTTGAGAGAGCTTAGCCTCCAGTATGGCTATATGGTTGCATCTCTCACATGTGTTGGAATTAGTTGGGAGGAGGAGAGGGTTGCCTGTGTACATGAGGCAGTTGTAACATTGCCTCAAGATTCCCAGATTCACCAGCTGGACCGGAGAGGAGATTGACAAGTGACCTTTGGACATGCTAGAATAATATTGGGAATTCCTTTATAATTGAAAACAAGGGCCAGTGGGGAGTGAGGGTGTAGTGGTTTTAATTTTTAGTGCTGACTTATATAATTGCTTTAGTGAGCAAGTGCCAGGTAACTTAAGTGCAATGTGTTACAGGTAACTTAAATGCAAAAACGACAAACAGTAACTTTCTTTCAAGTGAAACAAGGAAATAAGTACAGTAAGCAATGCAGATATCACTAGTGATCCACAGAAGCGCTGAGAAGCCACGTATTAGGTGGAATTAGCATTCCAGGGAAATAACAAGCAAACAAACAACAAGCATATAAACAAAGCTAGAGTCAGCAGGCCTGGATCTAGTCTATGCTACAGCAAACAAGGTGTACCAATTTCAGTAAGATACAGTTCAAATATTCAGGCACTATAAACCTTTAACCAGAAATTCCTAGCTCAGAAGGGCAGAGTCCAGCCTCTTCTCCCACAAGAGTGCAGACCACGAACCTTCTTAATGTAAAATAACTGGCCTGAAGCCCAAGTGCTTAAACCAGAACTAATACACTTTAAGAATAACAGACACTGGGCTCTCAATCAGCATTTCGCAACTTAGAAGGATGAAAGCTACTGTCCTGCCACCACAGTGCATGCCACAAACCTTCCTAATGTAAAACAAGTGGTCTGAAGCCCAAGTGCTTAATCCAAAAGACTTAGAATGATGGCTACACTTTAATCAAGTTACTACCAAGCAGTAATAAATACAATTGAATACTTTAGAGAATGCCTGGATTAGTGTTCACAAACAAAGCTAGATCCAGCAGGCCCGAATCCAGTCTATGCCACAGCAAACAAGGCGCACCAACTTCAGTAAGAAGCAGTTCAGATATGTATGCACTATAAGCCTTTAACCAGAAATTCCCAGCTCAGAAGGGCAGAGTCCAGCCTCTCCTCCCCCAAGAGTGCAGACCACGAACCCTCTTAATGTAAAATAACTAGCCTGAAATCCCAAGTGCTTAAACCAGAATTAATACACTTTTAGAATAACAGACACTGAGCCCTCAATCAGCAGTTCCCAACCTAGAAGCATATAAGCTACCTGTTCTGCCACTACAGTGCAGACCACAAACCCTCTCAGTGCAAAACAACTGGTCCGAAGCCCAAGTGTTTAAACCAAAAGGCTTAGAATGAGTTACACCAAGCAGTAATAAACAATTGGGTACTTTTAAGATGATGCAAAAGTAAAATAAAGTAGGTAGAAACACAAGTACAGTAAAAGCAGATGACATTTTTTTTTCTGAACAAGTGCTGAGATCAAAGAAACAGATTTGAGTGCTGAAACTAGAAAACTGGCTAGTTATAAGACAAAAAAACTAAGCTAGAAGGCTTCCCTCCAACACAGAAGGGCTTGGGGGCTCAGAAGCCTACAAATAGTCTATACCACTTAACAGGAAAGGCAGGAAACAAGCTTAAATTTTTTTTCTGTTTCCCAGATGCTCTCTTTGTACACAGTAGGAGTGCCTGAAATCAGAATATGATCTCACTGCACTCAGTTGAGTGAGCAAATGAGATGGGCCCAGAATGAGTATCCAAACATAAATTTACAAGAGGGGTGGGCAGTTTCAAGGCCACTAAGATTAACACCAAAACAAAAACAGGGAGGGTGGGTGGGACTAACTGAAGAGCAGAGTCAAAACTTCCAGTTCAGTTAATATTCCTGCAACACAGTTAAAATAAATTTAAATACTGTATTTTTTGAAAAAAAAGTGCAGATAAAGGTACTTAAATTCTCTTATATGTCCAGTTGAATACAGCTAGTTCTTAGCCGGCAAAAGCTGAGGTTTTTAAGCAGAAAATATTTCACACTGTACCACTTAAATAGGCAAGGACAGGAAATCAAAGAATGTGGCTACCCCCACACCTGTAATTACTAGCAAATAATAAAATTCAGCAAACACTGACTAACTTCCAGTTCAGTTAATATTCCTGCAACACAGTTAAAATAAATTTAAATACTGTATTTTTGAAAAAAAAGTGCAGATAAAGGTACTTAAATTCTCTTATATGTCCAGTTGAATACAACTAGTTCATAGCCGGCCAAAGCTGAGGTTTTTAAGCAGAAAATATTTCATACTGTACCACTTAAACAGGCAAGGACAGGAAATCAAAGAATGTGGCTACCCCCACACCTGTAATTACTAGAAAATAATAAAATTCAGCAAACACTGACTAACTTCCAGTTCAGTTAATATTCCTGCAACACAGTTAAAATCAATTTAAATACTGTATTTTTTAAAAAAAAGTGCAGATAAAGGTACTTAAATTCTCTTATACATCCAGTTGAATACAGCTAGTTCTTAGCCGGCCAAAGCTGAGGTTTTTAAGCAGAAAATATTTCACACTGTGCCATTTAAATGGGCAAGGACAAGAAATCAAAGAATGTGGCTACCCCCACACCTGTAATTACTAGCAAATAATAAAATTCAGCAAACACTGACTAACTTCAAGTTCAGTTAATATTCCTGCAACACAGTTAAAATCAATTTAAATACTGTATTTTTGAAAAAAAAGTGCAGATAAAGGTACTTAAATTCTCTTATACGTCCAGTTGAATACAGCTAGTTCTTAGCCGGCCAAAGCTGAGGTTTTTAAGCAGAAAATATTTCACACTGTACCACTTAAATAGGCAAGGACAGGAAATCAAAGAATGTGGCTCCCCCCACACCTGTAATTACTAGCAAATAATAAAATTCAGCAAACACTGACTAACTTCCAGTTCAGTTAATATTCCTGCAACACAGTTAAAATAAATTTAAATACTGTATTTTAAAAAAAAAGTGCAGATAAAGGTACTTAAATTCTCTTATACGTCCAGTTGAATACAGCTAGTTCTTAGCTGGCCAAAGCTGAGGTTTTTAAGCAGAAAATATTTCACACTGTACCGCTTAAATAGGCAAGGACAGGAAATCAAAGAATGTGGCTACCCCCACACCTGTAATTACTAGCAAATAATAAAATTCAGCAAACACTGACTAACTACCAGTTCAGTTAATATTCCTGCAAAACAGTTAAAATAAATTTAAATATTGTATTTTTTGAAAAAAAAGTGCAGATAAAGGTACTTAAATTCTCTTATACATCCAGTTGAATATGGCTAGTTCTTAGCCGGCCAAAGCCGAGGTATTTAAGCAGAAAATATTTCACACTGTACCACTTAAATAGGCAAGGACAGGAAATCAAAGAATGTGGCTACCCCCACACCTGTAATTACTAGCAAATAATAAAATTCAGCAAACACTGACTAACTTCCAGTTCAGTTAATATTCCTGCAGCACAGTTAAAATCAATTTAAATACTGTATTTTTTGGAAAAAAAAGTGCAGATAAAGGTACTTAAATTCTCATATACGTCCAGTTAAATACAGCTCCTTCTTAGCCGGCCAAAGCTGAGGTTTTTAAGCAGAAAATATTTCACACTGTACCACTTAAATAGGCAAGGGCAGGAAATCAAAGAATGTGGCTACCCCCACACCTGTAATTTCTAGCAAATAATAAAATTCAGCAAACACTGACTAACTTCCAATTCAGTTAATATTCCTGCAACACAGTTAAAATCAATTTAAATACTGTATTTTTTGAAAAAAAAGTGCAGATAAAGGTACTTAAATTCTCTTATACATCCAGTTGAATACAGCTAGTTCTTAGCCGGCCAAAGCTGAGGTTTTTAAGCAGAAAATATTTCACACTGTACCACTTAAATAGGTAAGGACAGTAAATCAAAGAATGTGGCTACCCCCCACACCTGTATTTACTAGCAAATAATAAAATTCAGCAAACACTGACTAACTTCCAGTTCAGTTAATATTCTTGCAACACAGTTAAAATCAATTTAAATACTGTATTTTTTGAAAAAAGTGCAGATAAAGGTACTTAAATTCTCTTATACGTCCAGTTGAATACAGCTAGTTCTTAGCTGGCCAAAGCTGAGGTTTTTAAGCAGAAAATATTTCACACTGTACCACTTAAATAGGCAAGGACAGGAAATCAAAAAATGTGGCTACCCCACACCTGTAATTACTAGCAAATAATAAAATTCAGCAAACACTGAATAACTTCCAGTTCAGTTAATATTCCTGCAACACAGTTAAAATCAATTTAAATACTGTATTTTTGGGAAAAAAGTGCAGATAAAGGTACTTAAATTCTCTTATACGTCCAGTTGAATACAGCTAGTTCTTAGCCGGCCAAAGCTGAGGTTTTTAAGCAGAAAATATTTCACACTGTACCACTTAAATAGGCAAGGACAGGAAATCAGAGAATGTGGCTACCCCCACACCTGTAATTACTAGCAAATAATAAAATTCAGCAAACACTGACTAACTTCCAGGTCAGTTAATATTCCTGCAACACAGTTAAAATCAATTTAAATACTGTATTTTTTGAAAAAAAAGTGCAGATAAAGGTACTTAAATTATTTTATACGTCAAGTTGAATACAGATTGTTCTTAGCCGGCCAAAGCTGAGGTTTTTAAGCAGAAAATATTTCACACTGTACCACTTAAATAGGCAAGGACAGGAAATCAAAGAATGTGGCTACCCCCACACCTGTAATTACTAGCAAATAATAAAATTCAGCAAACACTGACTAACTTCCAGTTCAGTTAATATTCCTGCAACACAGTTAAAAGCAATTTAAATACTGTATGTTTTGAAAAAAAAAGTGCAGATAAAGGTACTTAAATTCTCTTATACGTCCAGTTGAATACAGCTAGTTCTTAGCCGGCCAAAGCTGAGGTTTTTAAGCTCTCCAAAAGAATCACCATGTCTGCCTCATGAGGGCAGACAAGAGTAAAAACAAAATAAAATTAGGAATGAGTACTTATTTTGCTGAAGGCAGCTTTGGGAAGTGTAGTAAATCATGGCAAGATAAAAATATATGTTTTCTTCATCATTTGCCCATAGTGGTCCTTTAAGAAGGTTTGTGGTCTGCAGTGTTGTGGCAGGACAGGTAGCTTACATCCTTCTAAGCTCTGAATTGCTGATTGAAAGCTCAGTGTCTGCTATTCTAAAAGTGTATTAGTTCTGGTTTAAGCACTTGGGCTTCAGGCCAGTTATTCTACATTAAGAAGGTTTGTGGTCTCATCTGCACTCTTATGGGAGGAGAGTCTGGATTCTGCCCTTCTGAGCTAGGAATTTCTGGTTACAGGCTTATTGTGCCTGCTTATTTGAACTGTTTCTGAAATTGGTGCGCCTTGGTGCGCCTTGTTGCTGTAGCATAGGAACAGATTCAGGCCTGCTGAATCTAGCTTTGCTTGTATATCTCTGAGTTATGAATCTGTCCCTCCAGCATGTCCTATTTCTTTCAGTGCTGAGGTTCAAGTCTCTCGAGCGCGTAGCTCGATGGGATTTGGATTTTCTGAGGTGCAGCATGTCCATTAATTCCGGGTTGGACATGGCTTTATATGTCAGGCACAGATTGCCTCTGAGCAGGCAGTATGCCACTGAGTAGAGCTGGAGTTTCTCTAACCGGGCAGCATATGGCATCTGTTTGAGCCCTTTGATCCTCTTGGTGAGGTACTTTTGGGGTCTTTCCAGTTGCTGCAGGTGTCTGGTAAGGTACATCCCAAAAGGGGCATTGTACTCAATTATGGGCCTGTTGAGGGATGAGTAAAGAGGCACGATGACCTCCCCTGATCTAGATGTGAATCCCTTCATGATTAGGTGGGCTATATAAAATGTTTTTCTAACCACTTTGGCCACGTGGTTGTCAAATGAGAGATTGCTATCAACTTGGGTCCCCAGGTCCCTAATTACTTCTTCTGTACTTAATGGATTACCACCTATGTGGTAATTTGTGGGCAGTTTGTTTATGCCAAAGGGGATGACTATACACTTTTTGGGGTTTAGCTTGAGGCCATGGCTCTGGCACCAGTTGTCTGTTTCTATGAGGCCCTTTTGGAGGATGCTTGTGTCGGCTGGAGTATTGATTATGGCACCCAGTTTGCAGTCATCTGCAAACTTGGTCAGTCACAGTCCTTCCATGTTGGCCTGTACCTCCGAGAAATATACACCGAACAAGAGAGGTCCCAGGACAGAGCCTTGTGGGATGCCACTTCTAACTGGTTTGGAGTCTGACATGGCTCCAGCAATTCTAACCATGTGGGTTCTGATCTTGAGCCAGTTTGCAACTCATCTAGTGACGTAGGGGTTTATATTTAAGCTGCTGAGCTTATCTATAATGCCAGAGTGGGGTATTGTATCGAAGGCTTTTGCGAGGTCCAGGTTGCTGTGTGGACCACCTTCCCCTCATCAATGGACTTAGTGACTGTTTCAAAGAAATCAACCAGGTTTAAGAGGCAGGATCTGCTCGTAACAAAGCCAAACTGGGTAGGATCCATTGTCTGTAGGTCCCCAATATCTTTATTTATGAGGTCCATGATGATCCTTTCCATAGCTTTGCAGACCAAGCTAGTCAGGCTTATGGGGCGATAGTTTCCAGGATCCGTTGAGGCACCATCTTTGTGGAGAGGGACCACTGTTGCTGTACGCCACTCTTTGGGTACATATTCTGTAGTAAGGCTGAGATTGAACAGTAGTTTTATGTTTGGGTTTAGCTCTTCTTGGAGTTCATGTAGGACGCAGCCCGGGACACCGTCTGGTCCCATTGATGCTGTGTTTTTTGCTTTGGAGAGGGTAACTCTTACCTGAGCATCTGAGATGTCAGGGGGGCAGCACTCTGCTGGGATATATATTTGCCCTTTTGGTGGGAAGGGGGGGGAGTTTGCTCTGACCCTGTCAGCTAGGATGTTGGCAATGTCTGTGGGTTCGGTGTATTTTTTGTCATTTTAGACTAATTCTGAGCATATCTGGGAATTCCCACCCAGGTTCCTAACATAACTAAAGAAAGCCTTGTGATTATCCTTAGTGTCCTGTGCAATTTTTCTCTCGAAGCTGGCCTTAGACGATTTTATGAGTGCCCTTATTTTTTTGCTAATACTGATCAGAGATGCCTTCCCTTTATGGGATTTTGCTCTATCATGTAGTAGCTTCCTCCTTCTATTGTATAGTTTGTTTATGGCTGGGGTCCACCAGACAGGACATCTGCCTTTGGAGGATTGGGACTTTGTTTTATTTGGGATTGCATGATCCATGCATTCCTGAAGGTGTTCATAGAATGCATTTATAAAGGATTCTGCGGTCTGGGCCGTATTTTCCACAGGCCCAGGGGCTTTGAAGGATTCCACCTCGGTTTTAAGGAGTGTGAAATTTGCATTAGAGAAGTTTTTCACTGTGGTTTTCAGGGCAGGGGGTGGAGTCGGGATGTGAATATCCAGTGAGATTAGTTTATGGTCTGATCTTACCAATGAGGGATACACTTCTGGTCTGGAGCATAGAGTCCCCATGTTTGTGATGATCAGGTCCAGTATGGTTTCCCCTCTTGTGGGAGTGGTAACAAGTTGTACCATAGCATTTGAGTTTATAAATTCTAGGAACCTTTGGGCTAGGGTGTTGGAGCTAGAGTAATGCTCCCAGTCTATGTTTGGGTAGTTGAAGTCGCCCAATATAATGGTGTTTGGAGAGAACTTCATATTTTTCAGTGTTCTCAGGAAGGCCGAGTGGGGTTCCTGGGTTTGGGAGGGTGGTCTGTAGCAGGCTATAAACTGAAAGGCAGTTTTACCCACTGTTAGTTGCACATGGATAGTCTCTGATGCTTCGTGCTGTGCCACCAACCTAGAGGTGTGGGTATCTTTGACGAATATTGATACTCCCCCTCCTTTTGTGGTTCGGTCCAAGTTTTGGGGCCGAAAAGCATGGTATGAGGTATAACCTGGTAGTGCCGGGTTACTCTCGGGAGCCTTGAACCAGGTTTCTGTTACTGCACAGATATCAATGTTCTCCATGCTAAGAAGAGTTTCGAGTGCGTGCATCTTGAGGTTTAGACTTCTGGCATTGAGTAGCATTACTCTTAATTTCTTATCCCTTGTGATACCTATGGAGGTGGGCTTGTCATTTTTGCCTTGCCTGAAAAAGGCAGTATGGGGGTAGCAAGACCCTTTGCCAATATCCGAAAGCCCAGGGGTGACAGGTGCAAGCCATCCCTAGCGAAGCATCATGGCTTGTCGAGCATGTCATCCCAGGCTGACAGGCATTGGATCCCCTTTGAATGACACCAATACTTAAGCCAATTGCTGAAATTGATCATCTTGTCTTCATATTGTGGCATCATTCTTGGTGAGGGTAAGATGCTACTCAAGGTCAGGGTCATACCGGCCTGGGCTACATGCTCAGAGAGCTCCTCTATGTCTCTTTTCATGTAGTCCAGGGAGGTACATCTCAGGTCATTCACACCAGCATGGACAATGACTGAGTCATATTTGTACTTGCCTTGGAGTGACCTGAGTGCTTGTGTTATGTGGCGGATCCTAGCGCCCAACAGGTAGCTCACAGTGACCTTCTCCTTGTTCAGCCTGGTGAGTGGGACGTCAGTGTGCCTGACGATAGAGTCACCTATTACAAGTTTATCAGGTGTGTTGTTTAGCCTTAAGGGCTGTGACTGTTCGGCACACTGGCTTTGTGAGCTATGTGTTGTACGTGTTTTGTTTTGGGGTAGCGGTTGCTTGGACATCTGCTTTGGAGAGCCTCCGAGTATGTTTTTGTGTGTTTATGTGTTTGGTTTGCTGTCATGGTAGGTCTATGTGAGACTGGAATTGTAGTGAGTGTGGTTTCCTTCTCCTCCTGACTGGTTACGCCAGTACTGAGTTGAGAGAGCTTAGCCTCCAGTATGGCTATATGGTTGCATCTCTCACATGTGTTGGAATTTGTTGGGAGGAGGAGAGGGTTGTCTGTGTACATGAGGCAGTTGTAACATTGCCTCAAGATTCCCAGATTTACCAGCTAGACTGGAGAGGAGATTGACAACTGACCTTTGGACATGCTAGAATAGTATTGGGAATTCCTTTATAATTGAAAAAAAAGGGCTAATGGGGAACAAGGTACTCAAGGGGAGTTTGTGAGGGCGCAGTGCTTTTAATTTTTTAGTGCTGACTTATAAAATTGCTATAGTGGGCAAGTGCCAGGTAACGTAAATGCAATGTGTTGAAGGTAACTTAAATGCAAAAACGACAAACAGTAACTTTCTTTCTAGTGAAACAAGGAAATAAGTACAGTAAGCAATGCAGATATCACTAGGGATCCACAGAAGCGCTGAAAAGCCGCGTTTTAGGGAAATAACAAGTATACAAACAAAGCTAGATTCAGCAGGCCTGGATCTAGTCTATGCCACAGCAAACAAGGTGTACCAATTTCAGTAAGAAACAGTTCAAATATGCAGGCACTATAAGTCTTTAACCAGAAATTCCCAGCTCAGAAGTGCAGAGTCCAGCTTCTCCTCCCACAAGAGTGCAGACCACGAACCTTCTTAATGTAAAATAACTGGCCTGAAGCCCAAGTGCTTAAACCCGAACTAATATACTTTTAGAATAACAGACACTGAGCCCTCAATCAGCAGTTCCCAACTTAGAAGGTTGTAAGCTACCTGTCCTGCCAACACAGTGCAGGCCACAAACCTTCCTAATGTAAAACAAGTGGTCTGAAGCCCAAGTGCTTAATCCAAAATACTTAGAATGATAGCTACACTTTAATCAAGTTACTACCAAGCAGTAATAAATACAATTGAATACTTTAAAGAATGCCTGGATTAGTGCTCAAGTTATACAAACAAAGCTAGATTCAGCAGGCCTGGATCTAGTCTATGCTACAGCAAACAAGGTGTACCAATTTCAGTAAGAATCAGTTCAAATATGCAGGCACTATAAGCCTTTAACCAGAAATTCCCAGCTCAGAAGGGCAGAGTCCAGCCTCTCCTCCCCCAAGAGTGCAGTCCACGAACCCTTCTAATGTAAAATAACTGGCCTGAAGCCCAAGTGCTTAAACCAGAATTAATACACTTTTAGAATAACAGACACTGAGCCCTCAATCAGCAGTTCCCAACTTAGAAGGGTGTAAGCTACCTGTTCTGCCACCACAGTGCAGACCACAAACCTTCTTAATGTAAAACAACTGGTCTGAAGCCCAAGTGCTTAAACTAAAAGGCTTAGAATGAGATACACCAAGCAGTAATAAATACAATTGAGTACTTTTAAGATGACGCAAAAGCAAAATAAAGTAGCAAGAAACAGAAATACAGTAAAAGCAGATACATTTTTTTATTTTATTTTTTTTTATTAAAAACGCATTTGCCCAGTTTTGCGCGCCAGGCAGCGCCAGTTAGCTAGGGTATAACTATTCCCGTCACCACAAAGTCTCCTCTTCAATTTTGCCTTGGAACTAGACAAACTTTCAACTTAAGCACTCAAGCCATTCATTTCTCAGCCCGGCACTTGCTCAAAACTCATAGCAAGCACTTATAAACCCTAGCACTACAGAAGGACAAGGCTCTCTATTCGACCTAACCAGCCATTGAGTAAAACAGTTTACTGTACCTATCCAGGTATGTCCAAAGGGCAGTTTCAGGTGTGCTCTCCAGTCCAACTGGTGAATCTGGGCATTTTGAGGCAATGTTACAACTGCCTCGTACACAGACAACCCTCTCCTCCTACCACCAAGCGCTAATACATGTGAAAGATGCAATTATACAGCCAAACTGGAGGCTAAGCTCTGTCAACCCAAGACTGGATCAGACAGTCAAGAGGAAAAGGGAATACTGGCATCACGCCACCAATCTCACATAGACCCATTAAACCAGCACCGGCAAAAACACAAGTAAATACACGAAAACATACTCGGAGGCTCTAAATAAAAATCTGCAAAAACAACAGAGCCCTCCAAAGCAGACATCCAAGCAACCTCCACCCTCCAACACAAACCATGAAACACATACTTCACAAAACCAGTGTGCCACAGCAGGATATTTAGTTTGGTTCTTGTGCGCGAGTGTCCTCTTCAGAGAGTCTAAAGGCATACCTCTGAAGAGTACCTCATTACGAGGAACATTCCTCATTTTAGGTCTTCAAAAGTATGAGTTTCTCAAAGTTTCACAAGGAAGACAGGTCTGCCACACGTTCAGTGTTAGGACTTTTTTAATTGATATCCATGGTAAACAGAAATGAATCATTAATCCACCAAAATAACTTTTTATAAGTAAGAAGTAGCACATTCTAACCATTCTATGATCTTCTCATTTCAGGTTAATAAGCAGTTAGTAAATGGTCTATATTTTGACCTTTTGTTCCGCTTTATTTGAAGATGAACACTTGCCATCTATGTCTGCAAGTCTGTACTTGTGTCATAGCAGTGCTTTTCAAATGTCCAGAATTTCACAGAATGTCCAAATTTTTGCCCCATAATTTTGGTCTGTTCCTCTTCTAAAATGTGTGGTTTTCTGGCAAATCACTGACACTGAGGCTTGAGGTCACTTAATATGTCCATACATTTCAGTTTCAGACGCCATATCTTCCAGAAAACGCTTGACAATTAATGCATAACCAGTTATTTTAACAACTCCCTAAGTTTATAAGAGCAATATTTAAAACCTGCTCCTGATTCTGCTCTATTGCCCCCCGATCCCTCTCAACCTCTTAGTGCAAGAAATCTAGACAAAACCATCTGTAATGGGGGAGGGGGGAACAAAGGCCCCAAAATAGGGGCACTTTTTAAAATATTGCTCTTACAAACTTAGAAAGTTGATAGAATAACATGTTTTGTATTAGCACAAATTTTTGGAAGGGTATGAAGTCTGAAACTTAAATATCTGTCATTATTTTCTGAATTTGATCTTCAATGATTTGTCAAAAAAACACACATTTATGAGAAATGGACCAAAAATATGAGGCAAAAATCAAGACATTCTGCGAAAATCTGCACACGTGAAAGGTATGTCCTCTCCAATTATTTTTGAGTCTGTCTTGAATTCTTCACTCTATGAAGGTGAGTGGTATGGATAGACATACGTCTCAACTTCAAGTTCTTTGCTTAAGAATTTCTGGGCAAAGCCAAAAATAATGATGGGGCAAAGGCCTAAAGAATCATAGCAGATTAGTAGGCTATCGGCTTGGAGGTCATTTCAAGCCTATCTGTTTTATCCTAATGTAATGCCATAAAAATGTTAGTTAATACCCAAGATTGCATTTAGTAATGATTGCCCATGTCCAGGATGGTTGTGGGCACTATTCCCGGTAAGAATTTACAGTGCCCCATCCACTCGTCCTGGTTCCTTTTGAACAGTGTGATAGAAGTGCCGTGTTTCACATGAATAAGTAACCTATTCCAAAGACACAGCAGTTGCTGGGAGATAAATCTGTCCCTCCAGCATGTCCTATTTAAGTTGCAGACCATATTTAGGTCCCAAGAATGGGTGGCCCTAGTCCCATTTGATTTATGGATATGCAGCAAGTTCATTAGGTTTGGGTTTGAGATTGCTCTGTAAGCCGCCTAGGCAAAATCAGGAACACTTAGCAACATCAGGGCCAATGGAGAAGTATATGTGAGTTTTTATTAATTGATTAATTGATTTATTTTTAGGGACTCCGTTTCATACAATATCCCAAATGTATGTGGTAGGTAGTGTGGTGATTTTAAAGTGTGTGTGTGTATGTGTGCTTGATGCAGAAGAAATACCTGGCAATCTATTTCCATTCTCTGCTTGCTTAGTAAACTTTGTGGGTGGTGTCAGCAGTTCATAGGTTTACTACAGGAGTGGGATGTCTGGACTTAGACATGTAGCTAGATGATTACTGTTTTTGTCATAGCCTCTATTACTCCACTTATATGGCTAATGAAGAGTCACATAACTGCACTATCATTATAACCTAATATGTACTACTGTATTATTGCTGTATTACTGCTCAGCTGTAGTAATAATTTGCCACATGGCATTCTTGGAGGGGCAGCTAGGTGTCAACCTTTTGTACCCCAGGAACTGGGTGATAAAGCCAAAAATAATCAAGGACATGTTTAAAATTCACTTACAGTAATATTCTAAATACTATTAAATAATGCCTTGTGTCAGCTGTGTACTAAGCATTTTAACTAGGATGTCTGCACACTGCATTTACCCTTTTTCTTCATATTTTCTATTTATCCCATGTACTCAATACTCTTGGCTAATATTGTGTTAACTAACTTTCCAAGACCAATAATTTATCTCCACTACCTACCCTAGAGATCCATGCTTTGAAGTTTACCCATATGGACATAGTACCCCCACAGATGTTGCTATACTGCAAGCTACATACATGTTGTAAATACCAGAAATATAATTTAGGAAGTCAGATTACACTGTCAGCCAACTTTGAGTAAACTGTGTCTTTTCTTTAGTCTAGGAAAATTAGGTAGGAAAAACATTTGAATTACCCAGCAAAATGTTTTATTTCTGCCTCTTAACACCAACAAAAAATTCCAGTCCAACCAAGTGCACTCCAAAACCACATGGATCAAGACATTACTTGGGATTAAAAAAGAATTCTTGAATAAAACTTGGATTAGTGCTTTCAACAACAATATCCAAATTCTTCAGAATAGTAAAAATCACTAAAAGACTGTTTAAATGCCTCCATAGGTCATATGACAAATCTTATTACCCAATAAAAAAGATTTAAAAAAAATCTCTTTACAAAGCATTAAACCCATCATTAAAGTAAATTAAATACATTAACTCATTTGTTTTAACGTAAGCATCTGCTTTGTGTTAAGAATACATTTAATATTTAGGTGCTTGTTTAAACCTGGCTGTCATTCAGCATTCAGTTTTATTTGCCATTTCAGTCAGGTGTTTCCAACTTGTAGTTCAAATCTTCCCTCTGAAGTCCTGCATAACAAAATCAACAAAAAGAAACACAGACTGTTTTTAAGTTTGCACATGGTCAGGAATGTTTCTGTAAGGCATATATTTTTTAATGTTTTTGTTTTAATAGCATGCATGCTAACACACACACACACACACACACACACACACACACACACACACACACACACACACACACACACACACACACACACACACACACACACACACACACACACACACACACACACACACACACACACACACACATGCGCACACATGAGAGCGCATACAGACATGCATCCCCACTTCTTTGCTGAACTTACTTATGCTATAATGTCTCCCATAAGTGAATGAACAGCTGCTGTATTTTTTTAACAATGGTCACTTTTTCCTCCTAGAGTAAAATTTTACTTGGCCAAGCAAATCAAAAGCCAAACATTCATGGAGACATCTTATGACTATTTAGTGTAAATTGCACCCGTTGATTGCCTCAATAGCATGCAACTGTGACCACGAGACCACACTCCATGCTGATGCCCGTGTGAAAGGAAAATGTCAGTGCTGGAGTAATCTGTGAATCAGAAAGGTTTGATGCAATGGGGGAAACATTCAAGCTAAGGCTGCCCCATTGCACTAAGCCTTTCTGAATCCCAGACTTAATTCTAATGGGAACTTGTTCTACAGTCTTGATATATACTCTCTGATAACACTATTCCTCTTTGTTATACGGTTAATACAGAAAGGAGTATTTATATGTCTATGTGTTTGCTAATTATAACAAACTTCCAGATCCAACATTGCTCTGTATGCATTCTCAGTGAATTCACAATGAACGTTACTTAACTTGCAATGATGTAATAAATAGTTATTACTGTAAAAGTTCAATGCTGTCATATTTGCTATATTTAGAAGTGCTTGGATGTGCTTTGGAAATTTTTTTCAGCATAGATTCCAAGGTGTTCAACTTTGAGTAAATATACAGAGTTGGAATTAATCTCTATTGTAGAACTTTTTAATGTTTTTATAAGTGTTGCTCTCATTTTAGCTATTAACATAAGTAAGAAGCCTAGTTACATTAAGGCTTTAACAGCTGGATACATGCTTTGAATGATAGTCTATCATTAACTATACTCCCTATCTTTCTTATAAGGCAGATTTTATTCACATATTTATTATTAATCATTGATACTTTCTCAGGTGTGTATTATAATCTGTGGTCTGCAACTTTTCAACAGTGTTTAATGAATTAAATACAAGAAGCAGAACTGGATAGTCTAGGTCTGCAAATAGGTGATTTGTAGCAAAAGCCATATGATCATTTCAGAGAACAGCATTAAACCAACCATCAACATATTCAAATAGTTTGCTCTGTGAGATGGTGCAGCTGCTTGGACTCAGAAGGATTAGTGAAATAACTTCACCAAATTTTGCCAGGTACCAGACAGTTTTGGATCAAATTTAATTGCATCAACATGTAAAAAAGTAGCTTTAGAATAGATAAACAATTTGTAGATTTTTTTTCCTGGCGGGTTTGCTGTATGCAGTCCATGGTTCAGCCAGCCTGAATGAATGTCACTTCATCACCTTAGCTGTTCTGCAATGTCTTATATTAGATAATTAATAAATATAAAACACAGGCCATGATGTAGGACTGAACTCTGAGACACTTGTGTAGTTATTTTTGAATTAGAGAGAACATAGAAAACCTTGACTACTGCTTTTCTGGAGAATAAATTGCTCCAGAACCAGATGACATAGCAATCTGTGGCCCCAGGTTTAGATAGCTGGACCAGGTGCAGCTAGTGATTAACCAGGTCTGATACTCATTGCAGATCAATGGAAAGAGCACATGTGAGAAGACATTTGTCAGTAATAGAATAAATATCTCTTACTGAGTACAAAGCAATGAGAGTGATGTCAGCATTTCTGGATCTCTATTGGGCTTAACTGAGGATAACATTCTTCATAAGGTGTCCATTCACCAGTTGGGAAACTAGCTTCTCTGTTATCTAAGTCAAGGGCACATTAAATGTTGGTCTTTAGTCTGCAAGACATGTTAAATTGTTGTACTTGGGCAGAGGTTGTATACTGGTGTGTTTCTGATATAATAAAATCTTGCCTACAGAGACTGATAAAGTTGAGTAAATGAACAGGAATCTTAGAAATGAAAATTAAAATGGAACAGACAAACTAGAATGATAATTCAGGCACAGGTGAATAGATAACCCAATTTTTAGTTTTTAAAAATGGGTCATATGACATTGTATTTTATCTGATGAAGTCTCACTTTATTAACTTATTCAGAGACAAAAGCGCTTATCTATTTTTAATGGTTCTTGTGTTCCACATTGGACTTTTATTGTGTTACAATAGACTTGGGTTATCTATTCTCCTGTGCCTGGAGTATCATGCTGGTTTGTCTTAGAAACAAAGCCAACTAATATTCTCAGCATTGTTGGAAGAGCTGATCTCTTGGCCCAGAGCATTTATGTGAATTCAAAAGAAGTAGCTATAACTTTTGTCCCTATCCTGTATTAAAATAACATACTGAAAACACTTCACTGCTGAGTACAGAATCATTTGATGCATTTTCTGGTGTTATTTTTGAGCAGGAAAGCCTACAGGATGGAGACCAGGAAGAAGGTTCTTCACTCATAAGCAAAATCAGACTTGCTTAGATTTGAGTTTTCTTGCAATTGAAAGGTTGGTGAGGGGCTTCATTAGATTCTCTAATGACTTTCTTAAGTTGGTAAGCCCTCTCAGTAACCTGGGAGCCTAAGTTGTCTTTGCTTGAAATATCTGGACTAAGGTGCCTAACATCTCTGCTGTAGTCATACTGAGGGTTAAAGGAGGTCTGTTGTCATTCAGTCTGTCCAGTACCTTTCCATCGTTTATACATTTTATTCTTCTTTCAGAGTGTGAACTTGGTATCACTGGTCAGCCATCAATGCTTATCTATACACACTCTTTTAATTGTGTCCTGTATATGAGTATAACTTTGTAGAAGCTCTCCAAGGCTTTGTTTGTAACTGGGGAATCTGAGATATCACTGGGAGGAATAGCCACACATGGATTTAGTTTTTCTTTGTCGGGATGAAATATTTTGTGATAGTGGTTGGTTTAAACTTAATCTTTTTAAAAGACCTGTAACATATGGCTGAGACATTGCTAACCTTTGCATTTAGCAGCACACTATTAAGATGTGTGCGACACACGTTGGTACGATCAGAAGAGAATGGTTATCCTTTTATGGGACCTCAACCTTACCTAAAAGGTCACTAAATCTCTCAACAGAGTCTTGTAGCCATATTTGTCAAGTTGACTATAATTAGTCCAAAAGTTTAAGGGACTAACTTATTAGAGAGAATACGTGATTAAGGCTGAGGTCCTCTAAGAATATGAATTGGCTGGCAGGAGATCATTGATTAATTTAAGAGACTTGGGGCATATAAATTACAAAGGTGGATGGTTTGGTTTGCCTGCCAAATAGGGTCTGAGAGACTACAAATTTGGTTCTATATTGATACATACATATGTATTTCTTTAACTACAGAGCTAACATGATAGCTCCTCTTTATATTTAGCATAATCCCTCTACTTAATCTAATCCCAGATCTAATCTCACTACTTAATCTAATCCCATATCTGTCAGGCATGTGAATGAAGTTAAGGTGGGTCTCAGAGATGACATTATTATCTGTTTGGTTGTTTTTTCCCTCCTATACTTGAATCAATTCACCCCTAACATCTCTCCCTCCTGCACTTCCAATACACCCCTTTTCACACCCTTCTGTCCTCATTTTTCTCTTTTTTTAACTCCTCCCAACCACCGCTCCCCCCATGCATTTCCTATATACCAAAGTTATGAATCTTCCAGATATTCCAATTAGTTACAGACAGCCTAAATAGAACTAATCTTACACCTTACTCTCCAGCTCCAATGATATCACCACTATCCCCTTATAGTTTACTTTATCTCACCTCCTATATAATTTTATAATTTATTTCTCAGCTATACTCTTCATTGTATCTTCTATAACTCTTTATAAACTGTTCTGTACTGAAACTTAAGAACACTAAATTTCTTTGTAACAACGTTTCTGTTATAAAAATCAGTTTACTTACTACAAGAATTTAGAGCTATAAGAATTGTATAGACATATATGTATTGCTGTAAACAGTTTACTGTATACACTTGTCTTGTAACAATGTTTATTTTCATGAGAAATGTAACTGTTTTTTTTTGAGAACTGCCTGAAATTCACTTGTTGATATAAATGTCTATAATTGAGCTTTTCTTCCTGAGCCTCTGCTGAAAATGTGTTCTGCTCAGGAGAACTTTCCCAATCAACAAAGATAGATAGATAGATAGATAGATAGATAGATAGATAGATAGAGAGAGAGAGAGAGAGAGAGAGAGAGAGAGAGATACGAACAAAAATATTTGTTTTTCTGTTTACAAGGATGCCCAGATGGGCTTTGGACAATTTCTCAGGGGAAGCCTTGAGAGAAAAGCTCCAGTACAAAAAGCAAACATTGAAATTTTATACACATAAAGATAAAAAAGCATACTATATAAATTCAACATTGTAGGCAAGATAATAACAGAAGAACATGAATCTCACACTTAATGCACTACAGGATGCTGCAAACAATTACTTGCTACCAGATAATCAGAATAATAATTTAGGACACCAAAGAAAAAAATACAAATGGTTCACAGTGGTCAGTATTGGAAAAAGGTGCATATCTATGTATGTATGTATATACACGGGTCTACTTCACATTGTCGTAAACTGACAATATCAAGTCTGATATTTTCGGCATGACAATATCGAATGTGAAGAACAACGTGCAAGTAAACGGAAATCTCTGTAAGGGGAGATTTCCATTTACATCAATGTCTTGGAGCTGGTATATTTAAGTAGGGGAGGTGTGAGGTGCAGGGTAGCTTGTCCCCCTTCCTATGCCATTTAGTTTTTTTTTTGTTACGTTATTTGATGTTTTACTTGATCGATCAATAAAGTTCGACCTTTATTGATTCAATTAAGTAAACTTTTGATAACGTGATATAGACGCATATATACATATGGTTCCCCTTTACAAGGTCAAACAGCTGAAATCCCGAAATGCATATGGCCGAAGGCATATTCTTGAAATGCAGAAGCTCGACCTTCTGAAATGGACCTACAAAAAACAACAATGAAACACAAAACAATGTTTCTGCAGGGGGCAAACCCCCCTATTCCCTCCACACCCCCGCTACTTATTTATTCTAACTCCGAGATCGCACTACAGTGCAGAAAGGGAAATCTCCCGGTCTGTGTTGTATGCCAATCCCCATTCAGAAGGTCAAGCTTCTGAAATTTCAAGCATATAGTCTCGGCCATATGAATTTCAAGATTTCAGCCGTTTGACCTTGTAAAGGGGAACTATATATATATATATATATATATATATATATATATATATATATATATATATATATATATATACTGGGTCAATTCCTAGCTCTTTTCAACCCCCTGCTATAAAGCCCGCTTTAGCGCGCTTTTGCATGATTTAGCGCGGAGTTGCCCATAGAGCACCATCGGGCAGTGCCGGTTAAACAAGGTTAAACTATTTCTGGCTCCGTAAAGTCTGCTCTTCAATTTTTCCCTTAGAATTTCTCTACTTGCAATCTAAACAGTCTATTCTCTATCTCAAAAGCTCAGCACTTGCTCCTAAAGCATTTTTATATAGGTAAAGTACTTGTATACTAAACAAAGTACTACATTAGCCCAGAATCCCCTTGAGTCCCCATTTCCCTATAGGTCCCTTCTGACTCAGTTACACAGCAAACTTTTTCACTTTTTCTAGCATGTCGAAGGGTCAGTTGCTAGCGTCCTCTCCTGTTCAGCTGGTGAATCTGGGCATCTTGAGGCAATGTTACAATTGCCTCATGTACACAGACAACCCACTCCTTTTCCCACAAAACACAAATACATGTGAGAGAAGCAACTATATAGCCAAACTGGAGGCTGAGCTCTCTCAACTCAGGACTGGCAAGACCAGACAGGAGGAGAAGGAAACCACGCACACCACAAACCCAGTTTCACATAGAACTATCACAACTGCAAAACAAACACATAAACACACAAAGACATACTTGGAGGCACTGATCAAAAATCTACCAAAACTACAGAGGCCTCCAAAGCAGACACCCAAGCAACTGCCACCTCAAGACATAAGACATGCAACACATAGTTCTCAAAGTCAGTGTGCTAAACAGTCACAGCCCTTAAGGCCAAACACAACGCCAGACACACTTGTTATAGGTGACTCCATAGTCAGACACACTGACGTCCCACTCACCAGACTGAACAAGGAAAAGATCACAGTAAGCTGCCTGTCAGGCGCTAGAATCCGCCACATAACACAAGCACTCAGGTCACTCCACAGCAAGTACAAGTATGACTCAGTCATTGTCCATGCCGGTGTGAACGACCTGAGACGCACCTCCCTGGACTACATGAAAAGAGACATAGAGGAGCTCTCAGATTATGTAGCCCAGGCGGTATGACCCTGACCCTGAGCAGTATCCTACCCTCACCAAGAATGATGCCACAATACAGAGACAAAATGATCAGCTTTAATAATTGTCTTAATTACTGGTGTCATTCTAAGGGGATCCAATGTCTGTCTGCCCGGGATGACATGCTTGACAAGCCACGCTGCTTCACAAGGAACGGCTTGCACCTGTCACCCCTGGGCTTCCGGATATTGGCAAAGGCTCTTGCCACCCCCATAGTGCCTTTTTAGGCAAGGCTCAAATGATAAACCTACCGCCCTAGAAAACAAAAATGGAGAAAAACTAAGGGTAACACTGCTCAATGCCAGAAGTCTAAACCTCAAGATGCACGCCCTCGAAGCCCTCCTCAGTATGGAGAACATCAATGTCTGTGCTGTGACTGAAACCTGGTTCAAGGCTCCTGAGAGCACCCCAGCACTATCAGGTTATACCTCATATCATGCGTTCCGGCCCCAAAATCCGGACAGAACCACAAAAGGAGGGGGAGTATCCATATTCATAAAGGATACCCACACCTCCAGGTTAGTGGCAATGCACGAAGCATCGAAGACCATCCAGGTGCAATTAACCATAGGTAAAACTGCCCTACAGTTTGTAACATGCTACAGACCACCTTCTCAAACTCAGAAAATGCACACAGCCTTCCTGAAGACACTGGAGAGTATGAATGTCTCTCCAAACACCATCATATTGGGTGACTTCAACTACCCAAACATAGACTGGGAACATTACTCAAGCCCCAACACCCTAGCCCAAAGGTTCCTTGAGTTCATAAACTCAAATGCTATGGAACAACTAGTCACCATTCCCACAAGAGGAGAAAATATACTAGACCTGATCATCACAAACATGAGGACAAAATGCTCCACACCGGAAGTATATCCCTCATTGGTGAGATCAGACCATAAATTAATCTCACTGGAGATCCACATCCCGCCCCCACCCCCAGCAAAAAAGACCACAGTGAAGAACTTCTCAAAAGCAAACTTCACACTTCTTAAGACTGGAGTGGTATCCTTCAAGGCCCCCGAGCCAGTGGAAACCACAACCCACGCTGCTGAAACCATTACAAATGCCTTCTACGAGCACCTCCAGGAATGTATGGATCAAGCAATCCCTAATAAAATCAAGACCATTTCCACCAAAGGCAGGCGCCCGGTCTGGTGGACCCCAGCCATAAACAAACTCTACAACAAGAGGAGAAAGCTACTACATGACAGAGCAAAATCCCTAAAAGGGAAGGCATCTCTGATCAATACTAGCAAAAAAGTACGATCACTCATAAAATCATCCAAGGCCAACTTTGAGAGAAAAATCGCTAATGACACAAAAGACAATCATAAAGCCTTCTTTAGCTATGTTAGAAACCTGGGTGGAAACTCCCAGATATGCTCAGAATTAGTCCAAAATGATACAAAAATCACTGAACCCACAGACATTGCCAACATACTGGCAGACAGGTTCAGTGCAAATTACCCCCTCCCCCCCAAAAGGAGAAATATCTATCCCACCAGAGTCTAGCCTCCCAAACATCTCAGATGCCCAGGTGAGAGCTGCTCTCTCTAAAGCAAAAAACACAGCATCAGTGGGACCGGACGGTGTCCTCGGCTGTGTGCTACACGAACTCAATGAGGAACTAAACCCACACATAAGGCTGCTGTTTAATCTTAGCCTTAATACAGGATACATACCCAAAGAATGGCGTACGGTAACTGTGGTCCCACTCCACAAAGGCGGTGCTTCTACGGACCCTGGAAATTACCACCCCATAAGCTTGACGAGCCTTGTCTGCAAAGCTATGGAGAGGATCATAATGGAACTCATAAGTAAAGACATTGGGGACCTACAGACACTGGATCCTACCCAATTTGGCTTTGTCAAGGGCAGATCCTGCCTCTTGAACTTGGTCAACTTTTTCGAAACAGTCACTAAGGCCATTGATGAGGGTAAGGCAGTTCACACAGCCTACCTTGACCTAGCAAAAGCGTTCGACACAATACCCCACTCGGGCATCATAGAAAAGCTCACCAGCTTAGATGTAAACCCATATGTCACAAGATGGGTTGCAAACTGGCTCAAGGACAGAACACATGGTTAGAGTTGCTGGTGCCATGTCAGACTCTAAGCCGGTCACGAGCGGTGTCCCACAGGGCTCAGTTCTGGGCCCCCTCTTGTTCGGCATTTATTTTTCTGAAGTGCAGGCAAACATAGGGGGATTGTGGCTGACAAAATTTGCAGATGACTGCAAACTGTGCACCATAATTGACACTCCATCAGACACAGACATCCTACAGAGAGGTCTCATAGAAATGGATAACTGGTGCCAGAGCCATGGCCTTAAGCTAAATGCCAAAAAATGTATAGTCATACCATTTGGGAAAAACAAGGTAACCCCTAATTACCACATAGGTGGTAATCCATTAAACACGGAAGAAGTTATCAGGGACCTGGGGACCCAAGTTGACAGTAACCTCTCTTTTGACACTCACATTGCCAAAGTGGTTAGGAAGACCTTCTACATTGCCCACCTGATCATGAAGGGATTCACATCCAGATCAGGAGAGGTCATTGTACCCCTGTACTCTTCACTTATCAGATCAATGATTGAGTACAACGCCCCATTCGGAATGTACCTTACCCGACACCTGCAGCAGTTGGAAAGACCCCAAAAGTTCCTCACCAAAAGGATAAAGGGGCTCAAACATATGTCATACGATGCCCGACTGAAGAAACTCCAGCTCTATTCAGTCGCATACCGTCTGCTCAGAGGTGATCTGTGCCTGACATACAAGGCCATGTCCAACCCGGAATTAATGGACATGCTCCAACTCAAAAAATCCAAATCCACCAGAGCAAGAGACTTAAACCTCAACACGGATATAAATAGGACGTGCTGGAGGGACAGATTCATCACCCAGAGACTCCCTACACTATGGAACAGAATCCCAGTCCATGTGAGGCAGAGCCCCTCACTGACTCTGTTCAAGAGAAATCTTGACGAGTGGATGGGAGATCATAGGTTTACCCCGGGAATCATCTCTGTATCACTGCTGGACAGAGGCACAGCAAACTAATGGGTATAGTATTCTCATCCTAAGGGGTGGTGAAAGCCACACACACTCTGGCTAGGCTTATAAATGCCCTAGGGCAGATAGCCTAGTATGAGCCAATGAACCTAAGAACCTATATATATATATATATATATATATATATATATATATATATATATATATATATTTTTTTTTTTTTATTTGTTTATCGGTGTAGCACACTGATCAAACAATGACCAATTACAGGCTCAGGCTAGGTTACATCATAATGTAGCAAAACAGTGGTTTACATTTATGAGGAAGCACAGACAATCTGACAAACAATATATTCATAGAAGATCTAATATACTAAATATAGTTACAGTTGTATAAGTGGAATAAAAAAGGTAGAATAGAGTTAAAGTAGGAGAAGTGGAAGGGGTGGAGACATGGATGGTAGTTGCTATGTTAGGAAAGCTAATAGAGACCAATAAGATGGAAAAGGTGCTTAGATGATGTAAGTAGAGGGTTTAGAGCAGTAGTGGTGAAGTAAGCCAAATCACAGTTTAGGAAATCAAGTGGGTCAGATGTACTTGTGGTAAAGGTATTTCCATCTGGAGATATCGGTTTATTTGACATGTACTTTAGATGGACAATTGCATTCAAACTGTTTTATTAAGTATTGTTTGAGCTATGGACTGAACAGGGAGTAGTTTATGTGATCAGTTAATCTATGAGGAAGTGACTGCTATAATTTAGGGACCAGTAAAGAGAAGCATTAGTTAGTAGAGTGCAATTTCAGAGAAAGTGCTTGGAGAGAAGGACCAGATCTGTTTTGGCTTCTTAGATATTGTATGTATATATAGATAGCTAGATGAGTGTATGACTGATGGTCAAGATATCAAAACTTCAAACACCTGTCACACACTCAAAACTGTTTGAATCCCAAAGATTCCAATAAACCCAATACAGTGGGGTAAGGGTATATTCCCCAATCCGCACTGTACCAGAATCTCACACAGCAGAAAAGTCAACATGTTTCATCAGGTCTATTCCTATTTTTTGAGCCTTTTATTTTACTCTTTATTCAGATTTCTTCAGCTAAAAAGTCGAGAGGTGTGCAAATCTCTTTACTGTAGCTGCTACCAGCGGTTGATCTCACTCACTTGCTCACTCACTCACTCACTCACACTTGCACTTCAGAAAATGCATGCCAACACAAAATCTATTATTCAAGAAACTTTGTGATTTTACAACAACATTATTTAAAATCTGTTCCTATTTTGAGCCTTTGATCACCCTTTATTTTAGGCTTTACCAGATATCGTGGACTAAGAGTTGTAGAGGTATGAAAACTTGCTGCTGTTACCATGGCTCAAACACTTTCATTCTTCAGACTCTCTCTCTCTGTCTCATACACACACACACACACACACACACACACACACACACACACACACACACACACACACACACACACACACACACTCTTCTGCTTTCATGCATGCAAACACACATTCACTCATACACGCAGACAGAAACATAAACACACACACACACACACACACACACACACACACACACACACACACACACACACACACACACTCTTCTGCTTTCATGCATGCAAACACACATTCACTCATACACGCAGACAGAAACATAAACACACACACACACACACACACACACACACACACACACACACACACACACACACACACACACACACACACACACACACACACACACACACACACACACACTTTCTGGTTCATTTATTTTTTTACACCCTCTAAACAGTAAAAGCACTGCTTAGTGAGTGTAAAATAATAGCTTGCTCAACCTCTCTCTCTCTCTCACTCTCATAAACTCAAAGACGTATGCACACCTTTTTTTTTTATTATTTAAAATTTTTTTTTTTTTATTTTACACCCGCTAAACAGCAAAAGCACTGCTTAGCGAGAGTAAAAGAAAGGCGACTGTTAGGTAACTTTCAGTCCAGCTCCATGGCAGCTTGACATACTGGCGTTAAGTAGTGGACTCATTTTTCAATGGGCCCTGCTGGAGAACATTTGTTCTCCAATCAGCATGTGATCTGTAGGTCACCCATTCTCTAAAGGCACTTACAAAATAATATTTTGCAGCAGAAAAGATGTGGGAGGTGGGAACACTAGATACCAGGAATACTCTAGCACTAAAGACACTCAAGAAAAAAAAAGTTATGTTTTACAGCATGAAAGATGTGGTTGGGGCACTAGATACCAAGGGAGTCTTCATAATGTGCAGTAAGGACATGAAAAAAATTGAAACTCTGCACCCTCCTGTCTCAGTCAGAGGATATTAGTCCTCTGCACCACCACTGGATAGCAGAAATACTTGAACACATGGATGTGTTTTGCTTAAACGTGTTTAAAAAATATGTAAAGTGAAAGGGTAGAAAAGGTTTCAAATGTTGCACACTTTACACAGAAAGTAGGAATATTAATCCACCACACTAATCAATGGGTGTAGTTATTTTATTTATTTATTTTTTTATATATTAAGAAGTACAACACTCATATCTGACATGATCCAATATTTGCAACAGTACGAGAGTCACAAAGGACAGTGGGGGAGGTTTCAGCAGGAGTGACCTTAGGACAACTGGTGCCCTAGGCAAAAGGACTCCATGGTGCCCCCCCACCACACCACCCAGTGGCCCCGTTCTCTACATCAAACAAATACTGGAAAAGTGCCCCTGCTAGAGTGGCGCCCTAGGCAGTCGTCTAGTTGGCCTATGCCTAAGGCCAGCTATGGGTTTCAGACAAAAGCCAGGAAAAACACTAGACTGCAACAGGAGCATTATTTAAAAGTATTAGCAGGATTCACTTAAAAAAGCAACAGCTCTACCATCAATATGCAGTCTACTGACACTAGCAAGACATAAAATCTAAGGTCTGGCATTTTTGACTTAATACAAGGACCCGTGATTTACAATGGTAGGAACAAATGCATAAGAAGTGACATCAGGGACATTCTAGTAACTCAAGGTTATGTGGTGTGTGTGTGTGTGTGTGTGTGTGTGTGTGTGTGTGTGTGTGTGTGTGTGTGTGTGTGTGTGTGTGTGTGTGTGTGTGTGTGTGTGTTCGCATGAGCATGGAGTGAATGGGAGGGGGGGTGCCTGTGCCAACACTGTGTATTGGCTGGCAGTGTTAAATACTGCAGGACAATGCTAATTTGTACTCACAGCAGTTAACAGCAGTTCAGAGACATAACAAGGTCTTTCCTTATTACAGCTAATGTGTCTGTGAATTGCATTTTTGTGCATCCAGGAAACAAACCATTTTTTGCTACAGCTCTTACTGTGATTATTGGGCCTCTATACAAATCCTTTGGGATAGTCTTTTGTATTGCACATTGTAGCATTCACAAGTAGTTTGATCTGTGTAGTGCTAACCTATGTATATCTGTCTGGCTTGCTGGCTTCTCTGTGGACAGTGAGACTTCAAACTGGTCCTATTTATTAAGACTACTCAGTGTTCCTCTTCATTAAGACTACCAAAGCTGAGATGGGCTGACTTTGGTCCTAATTCATTTTGTGTGGGAAGAGGGGGTAATTAGTGGGAGGGTACTACCGGTGTCATTCATCACAGCCTAAGCTACTCTTTTTGTCATCTGCAAGGGTGTGCATTCTGAAAATAAAGAATCATGGAAGAAATAACTTCAACAGATATTTGATCTAGAGAAAAATGTATCTTTTTATGTACCTACATTGCTTAGGCTTCCACAGGGCACATGCATCTTAAAAGTAATTCACTCACCCATCAGCTTGTGATCAGATGATGAAAACTAGCCTTTTATAACTTATGATTCACTACATTTTTAGTGGTATGTATGACATGCCTCTCAACTTTGCCTGCTTTTGGCTCAGAATTTTGCTATGTCCCTCCTAGTTCCTCCTAAAGCTGGCAATCAGAGGAGACAAGTTGATGGATTACACTTAATACATATTAACACTAATTAGTAATACATTTCTTTTACTTCAGAAAATAATTCACATTCCCTTAATTCTACCAACTTCTCATGTTAACAGTACCAATATTTTTTAAAGTGTCACTGATTGTCCTTGATTATTTCTGGATTTGTCCCCAATTCTGGAGGTATGAGGTTGAAAGTTATGATGCAGAATAAAACTGGAAAGTACATTCTTAAGTGTCATTGTGTAGGGAAAGGTTTCAAGTGTCCTGTTAACAACATTCACTGGCTGGATTACAATAGTTGGGCATATATCTGATACCTCCCTAACTAGACAGAAAGGCAGACGAGACCTAAGCTCAGTATCTGTCTGCAGTATCAGGCTATGTAGAGCTGTCATCTGTCCCTTTTCAGTTGAAGTTCCTTGTTAGTTGCTGTAACATATACTCATTGATTTTACTTATTAGCACCTAGGCAGTATAAAAGGATTGTCTGTTATCAGTACTCGGTCAATAGTGGCAATCTAACAGTCACTTTTCAGTGCTCATACTATCCCTCTGTTAATGATTTGTATGGTGAGCATTGTTCAGTCTATAATTTGATTGGTAGACACTAAAGCAGCCTTTGCCGTGTCATGAGTAATGCTATAACGTTTAGAAGCCTCACAACAGTTTATACTGCTTATCTACTTCTTTCCCTCTCTTCCCTCCTTCCCTCTTTAACTGTTTTTTTTCTGGCTAATGATTTCAACACAAGGAATCATACTTTTGTATAATAACACCATACCTCTCAACTTCTTAGATCAGGAACTCGGGACAAAACCTTAAATAATGGGGGCAAAGGCCCAACAATAAGGACAATTTTTAAGTATTGTTCTTACAAACTTGGAAAGTTGATAGAATAACAGGTTTTGCATTAGCAAGAATTTTGTGAGGGGTATGAAGATTGCATCTGAAATGTATGCCATTATTTCCTAACTTTAATCCTTAATGAATTGCCAGTGATTTGCCAGAAAACCACAATTTTTATCATGAAACAGAACAAAAATATGACTCAAAAATCTGGACATTCTATGAAAATCTATACAGTTGCTAGGTATGCTGGAATATAAGACTGTAAAACTGTTGAGTTGTATGAAAAGTGTACTTTGTCAGTATTGCTTTGTTTCATGTATTTTGTGACTGTGACTTGTTTACGTGTTTGTCCTATCTACCTATTATATTATTTGAAGGTATATGTGTATGTAGTATTGTTTATTTATATTTATTTATTTTATTTTACATTTGTTAACTGGGATAGTCCGACTGGATATATGTCCATTTTCAGTGGAGGCCCAGGGAGAAAAGCTCCACATACCAAAAAAGAGACAGTACATACATCACTGAGTGATAAACTCAGGCAGACATGTTTAGAAAAATATAGACAAAGAATACAGGCAAAAAGTTGTTGAAAGAAGACAAAGAATTATTACCGAGTAGTAAACGTATGCCATTTCTGTAGTTTTGCTTATGGCCTTCATTTCACATTGCTACTTTTACTATTGTCTTGTCTGATATTTTATCTTTTGTATTGTTTACTGCCAACATAGGTGAGGTCATGAGTGAAACGGGTCTTTGGACCAGTGTACTTACCCAGTTACCAAATGAAAAATAAATAAATACATACATATTACTTATTTAAATATTAGGTTGATAGCTTACATGTAGTACAGATGACCAAGCAGTATGTGTTTACTCCTCTAAATGGCCATGCAGTCTTATTAAATTTGATAAGTTGCAAACAGTATACAACAGCAGATGATCAAATAGTAGCATGAAACAATAACCCTGAGATTCCGAAAGGAGTACAGTGAGCGGTAACCCCTGCATGGGCTATCATTCACAGTAACCTTTTCCAGTTCAGAGATAGACCCAAAACAGTGGTTTTCCATGGTTGTATGAATCACCTAGGTGGTCTACCCCACTGGCTGTGCTATAAAATAATGAGGAACTAAAGGGGGGAGTGGCTAATGCTAACCGGTCACATGCACTCTCCAGAAATGCTAGGTGTAAGTGATTTACACAGCCAAGTGATTTAGAGAATTGTTTGTCTGCATAAATTAGTACAAATGGCTGTGATATTTAATTCAGGCAAAATGCTGCAAGTCCGCATTATAGTCAACAGGAGAGATTGAGTTGCAGGTAAGCTTAATAAAGTTCAGTGGAGAGATAGTGGCAGTGGTGGTGGCAGGCAGTAATGTAGCTAGGCTGGGCCAAGAGAGGTAATCGCCATAGGCGCAAAGTGTTGGGCGGACATAACAAGCCAATCCCAATTGTTCGTTAATGAAATTCCGGCTTTTAAAAACTTGTATTGCACTTGTGGTCATACCTGAATGTTGCTTATTGCTATTTCCACCCAAACGCTCATTTTCTGTCATTTATTGCTTCTCAGAACACTCATTTTACACTGAAATTGCATTTATTTGTGTCTGCACTTTAAAATAGTCATTTTTTGTTGTAAATTGTATATTGTAACTGTTACTGGCTTCCCACTCAAGTGTGACAGCCATTACTGCACTATAAAAGTGTTTTTGCATTTGTTTCTACAGTTTTTGGTTTTTCTTTTTGCTTATTGCTATTTCAGCCTAAACACTAATTTTCTGGTGTTTATTGCTTCTCAAAATGCTTATTTTACACTGAAATTGCATATTTTGCCTGCACTTTAAAATAGTAATTTTTTGTGGTAAATTGTATTTTTGACTGTTACTGGCTTCCCACTCAAGCGCGACAGCCATTACTGCACTATAAAACTGTTTTTGCATTTGTTTCTACTGTTTTCTTGAAAAAAAGTCTTGCTATTTTCCCACCTTACTAAGCTAGAAAGTCCAGTTTCAGATACCTGCTGATACCTGAACTGTGTTTAAGCTTCTGTGTTTGGCCATACCTTACTTGGGCAAAAAGGAAGTTTCCTTGTTCACCAGTGAGAGTGGGGATCTCTGAACAGCCTACCTGTCCTTGGAGGAGTGGCTTTTGCCCAGAAACTGTAGTTTTATTGACCATTTTGGGCTAATTTCTATCTCTTTAATCTTTCTGATATAAAAACAGCATTTGCACTTTTTTTGCGTTTGTATAAGCTCAGCAGATCCTACACGGGTGTCCTGCAGAGACCTACAACACCAGAGAGACAAAAGGAGAGACTTTGGAGTGTTTAAGTACCATTTTTTGTTTTTTCTTGTTGCTTATTGCTATTTCCACCTAAACACTTGTTTTCTGGTGTTTATTTCTTCTCAGAACGCTCATTTTACACTGAAATTGCATTTATTTGTGCCTGCACTTTAAAATAGTCATTTTTTTTTTTGTAAATTGTATTTTTAACTGTTACTGGCTTCCCACTCAAGTGTGACAGCCACTACTGCACTATAAAAGTGTTTTTTGCATTTGCATCTACTGTTTTCTTGAAAAAAACAAACAAAAAAAAAAGAAACAAAAAAACTTGCTACTTTCCCATCTCACTAAGCTAGAAAAGTCCAGTTTCAGATACCTGCTGATACTTGGACTGTGTTTAAGCTTCTGTGTTTGACCATACTTTACTTGGGCAAAAAGGAAGTGTCTTTATTCAGCAGTGAGAGTGGGGAGCTCTGAACAGCCTACATGTCCTTGGAGCAGGGCCGGCCTTAGGCATAGGCGAACTAGGCAACCGCCTAGGGCGCTGTACAGGCTGGCCTCATAAAGGGCGCAAAATCAAACCAACAAAAACTTCTTTATTTTTTTTACTGTTTTCAGCATTGGTTGCTCCCAATTCCCGTTTGTACAGTAGCAATTGCGCCCTCCCCGTAATTACATTGCATCCACGACTGACGAACACACAGCACATAGAATGCCCTCTACATTGTTGTTCTTCCATTCCCTCCCCTGCATGATGTATGTGATGAGTCTCATTAGTGGCTGCTGTTGTCAACCTGTCCGCATTGATCATTTCATCATTTTCGTTGGAATTTGATGAGCTAGAGGCGGCGCATCCATTGGCTGATATTTACTTCCTGAATTTATTCACGAGACTGGACAGCATGGTGTGGATTATCGGCGGCCTGGTTCCTTTCACCACGCGGATTTCGCATTTGTATTTCATGCCCTTGTTTTGCTTCACTTGCTTCTGTTGCTTCAATTTTTGCTTTAAGGTAAGTTGATTTGGGCAGGCGCCTCTCTCACAAGCAAGACTTAATTAATATAATGCTGTGCGGTGCCTGTGTGAAAATTGTTGTGTTTTCCTGCTCTGGAACTGGTTGTTGGGCTTGGGGTTACTAGCTAAACTTATCGTTTAGTTGTGGAACTTGTGCTGTGCATCAGTTCGCTGGCTGGTGTTGGTCAGCAAGTGTATTTTTATTTATGTCGGTCTTGTGTGCCTGCCAGATTTTAATTTCATTTTCTTGGAAGCTAGAGGGAATTACTTTATTAGCTGCTGCCTGGATAGTGCAAACTTTGTTGCTATAAGCACTAATGACAAATAGTTATCTGGCTATGTTTTTTGTTACAGAACTGTTTGACTGTAGGCAGGAATGTTTTAACTTCATTCTCTTGGAAGCTAGAGGGAATTAATTTGTTAGCTGCTGGATAGTGCAGACTGTGTTGCTATAAGCAGTAATGACAGTTATCTGGCCATGTTTTTTGTTACAGAACATTTTGATAACCTTCACAAAGAGTCTTATTAGATATGATATATCTGGTACTGACCCTGTTCTGTGCTTCTGATATCCTGACTAATCTACATTATGTGAGCAAAGTTACAATCAAACTACTACATCAGACCCTCTACAATGATGCATCGGTGTATCTCACTTAATTTTCTGCACTGTTAGTTTAGGCAAGGTTTATCCATGATGCCACTGAAAACTGCACTTAATCCTACATAATGCAAACAAATGTCCAGTCCTTAAATCACTGATTAAAAGCTACATTTCATCCCATATTTTACAGCCATTTCTGATCTGCTAATTTTAAAGGGAATTCTTTCCTGTTTTATCTGATCTCTCTTTTTTTGTTACATCAAGATCCCAGATTTGCCTGCATCTGCACTGCTAAAGCATTCATTAATTTTCTTTAGTACTGTATACAACTTTTCATTTAATCACTCAACTCTACTGTAATAACTATAACAGCTATCTATGCAACGTTATTGTACACAGAATGCTATTTGTCACTACTGCATTACCTGACTTGGCTGCATTTATCAGAACATCATGCTGCATAATGTCAGGTATAAGAACTGCGTTCTTAATTGTTTACTGTTTTCCCTAATTGTATTCAGAATGTTGATAGAGCAGCTGTCAAAATGTTTTCTTTTTTTCTGGCAGTTTAAAAACAATCCATGTAGTAAATAATGCAAAAAAAAAAAGCATAGCTCAATGTACCAGGAATCTTGATATATATGCTTTCTTATATAGTAAACATAAACAGAGGGCTTGGCTGAGTGCATTTAACCACTGGAGGTGACGATCTGTTATGTTGATGGCCTCACAACAGTGATTTTCTGCTGACATGATCTGTTTCTTATGGGCATTATATATAGTTATCTACTATTGATTTATTGCTGTTTTTTAGCTGTTGTAATTTAATTTGTAAACATTACCTGGACAGAGTATTACCATGTTTTTACTAACTCCTTTAGTTCAGTTGGATGTATAAGTAGTTTTTGACTCACTTAGCCATACAGTCTTGTATCACACTTGAACTTGATACTTACCTGGGGTACTTGCTAAATGAAGTGAGACTTAATAATGAAAAGTGTTTTTAATTTCCATACGCTATGATGATAATTTTGATTCCCGAGTATGGATTTACACAATTTTCACATGGTGTAACACAGAATAAAAGCAGTACATCATATGGATGGATGTATAGGTACTGCAGTTTGCTTTCACTTCATCCCCATTTCCTTTCATCATTTCCTCGCTGCCTGTTGGGGAACTGAGATGTATATAGAGGTGTATATAGAGGTGATTTTGTTTTTAAACATTTGTTTACACATGGTCCGACTTGGAAGGAGGTCAATTTTCAGTGTAGGCCTGGGGAGAAATGCTCCAGATGCATGTCTTTGACATAGCTAGAAATAGAAAGACAGAGATTTATGTTGATTTTCTTTTGGTGCATTCACTGTCAATATTATGGAACTCCATATTTCAAGCAGTTATGATGTATTCTTTTTTTAATTCATTGATACAGAAATGCTCCCAGTGCATGTTCTTTTCAGTTTTTATAATGGAGTAATGATAAAACACACTGCCATTCGTGTATTTTAAAGTGATTCATAAAGATTTAAGAATACTGAGTTGCAGGATTGCGTATTTGGCAAATGGATTAACTGCGTCAGGTTGTGAACCTTTTGTTCATCTCCATGCTAATATTTAACAAGTGTAGATTTATTTAAAACTTGTGTATACTACATTAAAATGTTTTTTGTTGTAAAAGGTTCCAAAAAGTGAATCACAATGTTTTACATTAACATTTGTTACCACTTCTATGTTTAGTTGGGTGATTGTCAGAGTCAGACTCAGACTATCTCCCTACAATGCTTCTACCTTGCTGTTCAACAAACTCTGATCGTCCTGTGTATCTTGCTCTCTCAATTTTCGTCAAACACATGTAGGAGTCATTGTAACTGCAAAAGTCTTTCTTGATGGTCTTGGTTTTAGGGGCGCTTAATTGCCAGACTTTTCTGTTTCAAAACTAAGTACTAACTGCAAGGACACTGCATGTGAGGAGAGTACAGTGGTATCTCCTTACTCTTTTGAAACAAGAGTTCATAGCCTGTAGAACATGTTCCTCTTCCTCACTAGCCCTCTTTAAGAAGAACCTGGACAAATGGATGGGAAACAGAAAATACACCCCTGAGAGCCCACCTGTGTCCCTGCTGCTGGACAGGGAAAACAGGTGCTGACTTTGTGTGAGCATGGGTGAAAATTTGGCTAGGCCTTAGGGCCTCCATGCCAGTAGCCTAGTGTTCTATAATTTCATAGGTAGGTACTAGGCTAGCTGCCCGAGGGTATAGCCAGAGTGTCAGTTTTGCTACCCCATTGATTAACTGAGCCTCTGTCAAGCAGATCCAATGAAGTTATCCCAGGGTGTATTTTCTGTTACCCATCCACTTGTCAAGATTTCTCTTGAAGAATGTTATTGAGGTGCTCTGCCTAATGTAGTTAGGAATTTTGCTCCAAAGCATAGGGAGTCTGACAGGAATTAGTGACTGGTACTGACCTAGCTGAAGCACTGGAAGTAGAATTGAAATTTCCAGACGCAAATGAGGTGAGCCTCAGGAAAAAGAGGGAGTGCTTTTTGGTTATGAAGCACTGTCTAATTGGTCCTGAACAGTTCAAGTGCACCTGACAGTTTATACAAGTGTCAAACATTTCATTGTCAAACATTGCATATGGAAATGTACACCTAATGGGCAGCAATGGAATAAAAAATCATCTGACAATATTAGAAGTTCTTAAGTAGGAACTGTATCAACTAAATGAATGTCTTGACAATTAAATAAAATCTGACAATATTTCAATGTCTTTAGCATTAATTGTGCCAACTGAATACTTCTTCTTCTTTCGGCTTTTCCCGGTTAGGGGTTGCCACAGTGGATCACCTGTCCGCTCATGATTGGCAGTGGAGTTTTACAGTGTCGAGTTGGCAGCCTTCCACAGAAGGCACACACTCATGCCTAGGGCCAAGTGTCCAAACCACCTACAGCATGTCTTTGGGATGTGGGAGGAAACCCACACAACCACAGGGAGGACATGCAGACTCCGCACAGAAGGCACCCCAGCTGAGGATCGAACCAGAGAACCTCTTGCTGTGAGGTGACAACGCTAACTGCTGCACCACTGTGGCCGCCCGTGCCAACTGAAAACTAATGTTTTCAAATAGTCAAGCAGAACGAATAGTTTGCACAAGGGATTGTTGGACTGCAGATAGAAATCTACTTCTGGTAGACAATTTTCGATGTCTTTCACATGAAGTGTGACAATTCAAGTGCACCTGACAAGTTTATACAAGTGTCAAACATTGCATATAGAAATGTACATGTAATGGGGCAGCAATGGAATAAAGTCATCTGACAATATTAGAATGTCTTGAGTATGAACTGTATAAACTAAATGAATGTCTAGTAGCCAGCAATGAAATAAAATCTGACTATTTCAATGTCTTTAGTATTAATTGTGCTAACTGAAACCAGTTTTCAAATTAGTCAACCAGACCTGACAGTTTGTACAAGTGCAACATTTTACTTGCAAAGATTGCATATATAAATGTACTTGACACAGTAATGGAATAAAATCATTTGACAATATCACAATGTCTCTCGTCTTAAATATGTCTTCAAATTACTTGAGTGGACCTGATAGTCTTACAGACCAGCTGTGTACTGTATTCAGCTGAGTTTAAAGGTACAACATCCATCTGTATCCCATAAAAGATAAGAAACATTGCCAATACAATTCTGAGAAATCCACTTGCTGTTGGTAAGTTGTATGCAAAGTTCAAGACGGCAGTCACTGTAGTAGTAACACTGCTTTCCTTTTTGGCCTCTGGGTCAGGATACAGCTGTAGCACCACCACATCATAATGTGTAGCTGTCTTATGTGGACTTGATGGTTGACCTGTGAAGAGCATTATGCACATCAGGGTATATAGTAATGTGTTAATGTAGAGTTGATGCTGCACTACACCATATTAGAACTTCTACACATAAACATCAATGCACCTTGCAAAAAGAAGTTAATACTGTCTTTCATGACTGTAGAGAAACTCTACACTACCAACAGATCAAGCAGGTTTATTAAGGAGCATTCAGCCTTCAATTGCAGTCTTAAGGTGTCACAGTGACTGTCTTTTCATGCATTTAAAAACTGAAAGAACTGGAGTGGGTTTTATGGGAGTGACCCATCTGTGGGCGTGGCTCAAAATGGGTGTGTGGTTTGAGTATGGTGTGGGTGGGGCTTAAGGGGCACCAGAGCAGTACTTCGCCTAGGGCGCCGTTTCAGCTAAGGCCGGCCCTGCCTTGGAGGAGTGGTTTCTGCCCAGAAACTGTAGTTTTATTGCCATTTTGAGCAAATTTCTATCTCTTTAATCTTTCTGATATAAAAAAAACGCATTTACGCTGTTTTTTTTTTTTTTGCATTTGTATAAGCTCAGCAGAGCCTGCCCAGGTGTCCTGCAGAGAACTACAACACCAGAGAGACAAAAGGAGAGACTTTGGAGTTTTAAGTACCATTTTTTGTTTTTTCTTTTTGCTTATTGCTAATTCTGCCTAAATGCTTGTTTTCTGGCATTTATTGCTTCTCAGAACGCTCATTTTACACTGAAATTGCATTTATTTGTGCCTGCACTTTAAATAGTCATTTTTAGTTGTAAATTGTATTTCTTAACTCTTACTGGCTTCCCACTCAAGTGTGACAGCCATTACTGCACTATAAAAGTGTTTTTGCATTTGTTTCTGCTGTTTTCTTGAAAAAAAGAAACAAAAAGAATCTTGCTATTTTCCCACCTTACTAAGCTAGAAAAGTCCAGTTTCAGATACCTGCTGATACCTAGACTGTGTTTAAGCTTCTTTGTTTGGCCATACCTTACTTTGTTTTCTGGCATTTATTGCTTCTCAGAACGCTCATTTTACACTGAAATTGCATTTATTTGTGCCTGCACTTTAAAATAGTTGTTTTTTTGTTGTAAATTGAATTTTGTAACTGTTACTGGCTTCCCACTCAAGTGCGACAGCCATTACTGCACTATAAAAGTGTTTTTGCATTTGTTTCTACTGTTTTCTTGAAAAAAAGTCTTGCCATTTTCCCATCGTACTAAGCTAGAAAAGTCCAGTTTCAGATACCTGCTGATACCTGGACTGAGTTTCAGCTTCTGTGTTTGGCCATACCTTACTTGGGAAAAAAGGAAGCTTCTTTGTTCAGCAGTGAGAGTGGGGAGTTCTGAACAGCCTACCTGTCCTTGGAGGAGTGGTTTCTGCCCAGAAACTGTAGTTTTATTGGCCATTTTGGGCTAATTTCTCTCTATAACCTTGCTGATATAAAACCGCATTTGCGCGTTTTTTGCATTTGTATAAGCTCAGCAGATTCTGCCCAGGTGTCATGCAAATACCTACAAAATGAGAGAGAGAAAAGGAGAGACTTTGGAGTGTTTAAGTACAATTTTTTGATTTTTCTTGTTTCTTATTGCTATTTCCACCTAAACACTCATTTTCTGCTGTTTATTGCTTCTCAGAACACTTATTTTACACTGAAATTGCATTTATTTGTGCCTGCACTTTAAAATAGTTGTTTTTTGTTATAAATTGTAGTTTTAACTGCTACTGGCTTCCCACTCAAGTGCGACAGCCATTACTGCTCTATAAAAGTGTATTTGCATTTGTTTCTACTGTTTTCTTGAAAAAAAAACAAACAAAACTTGCTATTTTCCCGAATTACTAAGCTAGAAAAGATCAGTTTCAGATACCTGCTGATACCTGGACTGTGTTTAAGCTTCTGTGTTTGCCCATACCTTACTTGGGCAAAAAGGAAATTTCTTTTTCACCATTGAGAATGGAGAGCTCTGAACAGCCTACCTGTGCTTGGAGGAGTGGTTTCTGCCTAGAAACTGTAGTTTTATTGGCCATTTTGGCTAATTTCTATCTCTTTAATCTTTCTGATATAAAAATGCATTTGCACGGTTTTTGCATTTGTATAAGCTCAGCAGATCCTGCCCAGGTGTCCCGCAGAGACCTACAAAACCAGAGAGACAAAAGGAGAGGCTTTTGGAGTGTTTAAGTGCCATTTTTTGCTTTTTCTTGTTACTTATTGCTCTTTCCGCCTAAATGCTCGTTTTCTGGCATTTATTGCTTCTTAGAACGCTCATTTTACACTGAAATTGCATTTATTTGTGCCTGCACTTTAAAATAGGCGTCTTTTGTCGTAAATTGTATTTCTTAACTCTTACTGGGTTTCCACTCAAGTGCGACAGCTATAACTGCACTATAAAAGTGTTTTTGCATTTGTTTCTGCTGTTTTCTTGAAAAAAAATCTTGCTATTTTCCCGCCTTACTAAGCTAGAAAAGTCCAGTTTCAGATACCTGCTGATACCTAAACTGTGTTTAAGTTTCTTTATTTGGCCATACCTTACTTGGGCAAAAAGGAAGGTTTTTTTTCTTCACCAGTGAGAGTTGAGAGCTCTGAACAGCCTACCTGTGCTTGGAGGAGTGGTTTCTGCCCAGAAACTGTAGTTTTATTGGCCATTTTGAAATAATTTCTATCTCTTTAATCTTTCTGAAATAAAAAACACATTTGCATGGTTTTTGCATTTGTATAAGCTCAGCAGATCCTGCCCAGGTGTCCTGCAGAGACCTAACACACCAGAGAGACAAAAGGAGGGACTTTGGAGTGTTTAAGTACCATTTTTCATTTTTTCTTGTTACTTATTGCTATTTCTGCCTAAATGCTAATTTTCTGGTGTTTAGTGCTTCTCATAATGCTCATTTTACACTGAAATTTCATTTATTTGTGCTTGCAGTTTAAAATAGTCATTTCTTGCTGTAAATTATATTTTTTAACTGTTACTGGCTTCCCAATCAAGTGCGACCATCATTACTGCACTATAAAAGTGTTTTTGAATTTGTTTCTACTGTTTTCTTGGAAAAAAAAAATCTTGCTATTTTCCCACCTTAGTAAGCTAGAAAAATCCAGTTTCAGATATCTGCTGATACCTGGACTGTGTTTAAGCTTCAGTGTATGCCCATACCTTACTTGGGCAAAAAGGAAGTTTCTTTTTCACCAGTGAGAGTAGGGGAGCTCTGAACAGCCGACATGTCCTTGGAGGAGTGGTATCTGCCAGGAAACTGTAGTTTTATTGGCCATTTTGGGCTAATTTCAATCTCTTTAATCTTTCTGATATAAAAAACGCATTTGCACAGTTTTTGCATTTGTATAAGCTCAGCAAATCCTGCACAGGTGTCCTGCAGAGACCTAAAACACCAGGGAGACAAAATGAGAGACTTTGGAGTGTTTTAATACTATTTTGTGGTTTTTCTTGTTACTTATTGCTATTTCTGCCTAAATGCTGGTTTTCTGGCATTTATTGCTTCTCAGAACACTCATTTTACACTGAAATTGCATTTATTAGTGCCTGCACTTTAAAATAGCCGTTTTTTTGTTGTAAATTGTATTTCTTAACCATACTAGCTTCCCACTCAAGTACGACAGCCATTACTGCACTATAAAAGTGTTTTTGCATTTTTTCTGCTGTTTTCTTGAAAAAAAATATTGCTATTTTCCCACCTTACTAAGCTAGAAAAGTCCAGTTTCTGATACCTGCTGATACCTAGACTGTGTTTAAGTTTCTTTGTTTGGCCATACCTTACTTGGACAAAAAGGAAGTTTTTTCTTCACCAGTGAGAGTTGAGAGCTCTAAACAGCCTACCTGCCCTTGGAGGAGTGGTTTCTGCCCAGAAACTGTAGTTTTATTGGCCATTTAGGGATAATTTCTCTCTCTTTAATCTTTCTGATATAAAAAACAAATTTGCGTGGTATTTGCATTTGTATAAGCTCAGCAGATCCTGCCCAGGTGTTCTGCAGAGACCTACAACACCAGAGAGACAAAAGGAGAGACTTTGGAGTGTTTAAGTACCATTTTTTGTTTTTTCTTGGTGCTTATTGCTATTTCCACTGAAACGTTCGTTTTCTGGCATCTATTACTTCTCAGAATGCTCATTTTACACTAAAACTGCATTTATTTGTGACTGCACTTTAAGTCGTTATTTGTTGTAAATTTTATTTTTTAACTGTTCCTGCTTCCCACTCAAGTGTGACAGCCATTACTGCACTATAAAAGTGTTTTTCTTCTGTTTCTACTGTTTTCTTGAAAAAAAAAACAAAGAAACAAAAAAACTTGCTATTTTCCCACTTACTAAGCTAGAAAAGTCCAATTTCAGATACACACTGATACCTGGACTGTGTTTAAGCTTCTGTGTTTGACCATACCTTACTTGGGCAAAAAGGAAGTTTCTTTGTTTACCAGTGAGAGTGGGGAGCTCTGAACAGCCTACCTGTGCTTGGAGGAGTGGTTTCTGCCAAAAAAAACTGTAGTTTTATTGGCCATTTTGAGCTAATTTCTTTCTCTTTAATCTTTCTTATATAAGAACTGCATTTGCCCTGTTTTTGCATTTGTGTAAGCTCAGCCGATCCTGCCCAGGTGTCCTGCAGAGACCTACAACACCAGAGAGACAAAAGGAGAGACTTTGGAGTGTTTAAGTACCATTTTTTTGTTTTTTCTTGTTACTTATTGCTATTTTTGCCTAAATACTCATTTTCTGGTGTCTATTGCTTCTCAGAACGCTCATTTTATACTGAAATTGCATTTATTTGTGCCTGCACTTTAAATAGTAGTTTTTTGTTGTAAATTGTATTTCTTAACTCTTACTGGCTTCCCACTCAAGTGCAACAGCCATTACTGCACTATAAAAGTGTTTTTGCATTTGTTTCTGCTATTTTCTTGAAAAAAACATCTTGCTATTTTCCTGCCTTACTAAGCTAGAAAAGTCCAGTTTCAGATACCTGCTGATACCTAGACTGTGTTTAAGCTTCTTTGTTTGGCCATACCTTACTTGGGCAAAAAGGAAGTTTTTTTCTTCACCAGTGAGAGTTGGGAGCACTAAACAGCCTACCTATCCTTGGAGGAGTGGTTTCTGCCCAGAAACTGCAGTTTTATTGGCAGTTTTGAGATAATTTCTATCTCTTTAATCTTTCTGAAATAAAAACCACATTTGCATGGTTTTTGCATTTGTATATGCTCAGCAGATCTTGCCCATGTGTCCTCCAGAGACCTACAACACCAGAGAGACAAAAGGAGAGACTTTGGAGTGTTTAAGTACCATTTATTTGGTTTTTCTTGTTACTTATTGCTATTTCCACCTAAATGCTCATTTTCTGGTGTTTATTGCTTCTCATAATGCTCATTTTACACTGAAATTGCATTTATTTGTGCTTCTAATTTAAAATAGTTGTTTCATGTTGTAAATTGTATTTTTTAACTGTTACTGGCTTCCCAATCAAGTGTGACCGCCATTACTGCACAATAAAAGTGTTTTTTGCATTTGTTTCTGCTGTTTTCTTGAAAAAAAAATATTGCTATTTTCCCACCTTACTAAGCTAGAAAAGTCCAGTTTTAGATATCTGCTGATACCTGGACTTTGTTTAAGCTTCTGTGTATGCCCATACCTTACTTTGGCAAAAAAGAAGTTTCTTTTTCACCAGTGAGAGTTGGGAGCTCTAAACAGCCGACCTGTCCTTGGAGGAGTGGTTTCTGCCCAGAAACTGTAGTTTTATTGGCCATTTTGGGCTAATTTCTATATCTTTAATCTTTCTTATATATAAAAAAATACATTTGCATGGTTTTTGCATTTGTATAAGCTCAGCAGATCCTGCCCAGGTGTCCTGTAAAGACCTACAACACCAGAGAGACAAAAGGAGAGACTTTGGAGTGTTTAAGTACCATTTTTTGTTTTTTCTTGTTACTTATTACTTCTTCCACCTAAATGCTTGTTTTCTAGCATTTATTGCTTCTCAGAATGCTCATTTTGCACTGAGATTTCATTTATTTGTGCTTACAGTTTAAAATAGTCATTTCTTGTTGTAAATTGTATTTTTTCACTGTTACTGGCTTCCCACTCAAGTGCGACTGCCATTACTGCACTATAAAAGTGTTTTTGCATTTGTTTCTACTTTTTTGTGAAAAAAAACCCATAAAAACTAAAAAATCTTGCTATTTTCCCACCTTACTAAGCTAGAAAAGTCCAGTTTTAGATACTTGCTGATACCTGGACTATGTTTAAGCTTTTTTATTTGGCCATAGGTTACATGGGCAAAAAAGTTTCTTTGTTCAGCAGTGAGAGTGGGGATCTCTGATCAGTCTACCTGTCCTTGGAGGAGTGGTTTCTGCCAAGAAGCTGTAGTTTTATTGGCCATTTTGGGATAATTTCTGTCTCTTTAATCTTTCTTATATAAAAACTGCATTTGTGCAGATTTTGTATTTGTATAAGCTCAGCAGATCCTGCCCAGGTGTCCTGCAGAGACATACAACACCTGAGAGACAAAAGGGGAGACTTTGGAGTGTTTAAGTAGCATTTTTTTTTTCTTGTTGCTTATTGCTATTTCCACCTACACTCTCGTTTTCTGGCGTTTTTTGCTTCTCAGAATAGTCATTTTACAATTAAATTGCATTTATTTGTGCCTGCACTTTAAAATAGTTGTTTTTTGTTGTAGATTGCACTTTATAACTGTTCCTGTCTTCCCACTCAAGTGCGACGATTACTGCACTATAAAAGTGTTTTTGCATTTGTTTCTGCTATTTTCTTGAAAAAAAAAAACAAAAACAACTTGCTATTTTCCTGCCTTTCTAAGCTAGAAAAGTCCAGTTTCAGATACCTGCTGATACTTAGACTGCGTTTAAGCTTCTTTGTTTGGCCATACCTTACTTGGACAAAAAGGAAGTTTTTATCTTCACCAGTGAGAGTTGGGGAGCTCTAAACAGCCTTTACCTATCCTTGGAGGAGTGGTTTCTGCCCAGAAACTGCAGTTTTATTGGCCATTTTTAGATAATTTCTATCTTTTTAATCTTTCTGAAATAAAAAAACACATTTGCACATTTTTTGCATTTGTATAAGCTCAGCAGATCCTACCCAGGTGTCCTGCAGAGACCTACAACACAAGAGAGACAAAAGGAGAGATTTTGGAGTGTTTAAGTACCATTTTTTGTTTTTTCTTGTTACTTATTACTTCTTCCACCTAAATGCTTGTTTTCTGGCATGTATTGCTTCTCATAATGCTCATTTTATACTGAAATTGCATTTATTTGTGCCTGCATTTTAAAACAAGTAGTTTTTTGTTGTAAATTGTATTTTTTAAGTCTTACTGGCTTCCCACTCAAGTGCGACAGCCATTACTGCACTATAAATGTGTTTTTGCATTTGTTTCTGCTGTTTTCTTGAAAAAAAATCTTGCTATTTTCTTGCCTTACTAAGCTAGAAAAGTTCAGTTTCAGATACCTGCTGATATCTAGACTGTGTTTAAGCTTCTTTGTTTGGCCATACCTTACTTGGGCAAAAAGGAATTTTTTTCTTCACCAGTGAGAGTTGGGAACTCTGAATGGCCTACCTGTCCTTGGAGGAGTGTTTCTGGCCAAAAACTATAGTTTTATTGGCCATTTTGGGATAATTTCTATCTCTTCAATCTTTCTTATATAATTGCATTTGCTGGTTTTTGTGTTTGCATAAGCTCAGCAGATCCTGCCCAGGTGTCCTGCAGAGACCTACAACACCAGAGAGACAAAAGGAGAGATGTTGGAGTGTTTAAGTACCATTTTTGTTTTTTCTTGGCGCTTATTGCTATTTCCACCTAAATGATCGTTTTCTGGCATTTATTGCTTCTCAAAATGCTCATTTTACACAGAAACTGCATTTATTTGTGCCTGCACTTTAAAATAATCATTTTTTGTTGTAAATTGTATTTTTTAACTGTTACTGTCTTCCCACTCAAGTGCAAAAGCCATTACTGCACTATAAAAGTGTTTTTGCTTATGGTTTTACTGTTTTCTTAAAAAAAACAAAAAAAACTTGCTATTTTTCTACTTACTAAGCTAGAAAAGTCCAATTTCAGATACCTGCTGATACCCGGACTGTGTTTAAGCTTCTGTGTTCGGCCATACCTTACTTGGGCAAAAAGGAAGTTTCTTTATTCACCAATGAGAGTGGGGAGCTCTGAACAGCCTACCTGTGCTTAGAGAAGTGGTTTCTGCCAGGAAACTGTAGTCTTATTGGCCATTTTGGGCTAATTTCTATCTCTTTAATCCTTCTGATATAAAAAATGCATTTTCACAGTTTTTGCATTTGTATAAGCTCAGCAGATCCTGCCCAGGTATCCTGCAAAGACCTACCAACACCAGAGAGACAAAAGGAGACACTTTGGGGTATTTAAGCACCTTTTTTTTGTTTTTCTTGTTACTTATTGCTATTTCCGCCTAAATGCTCATTTTCTGGCATTTATTGCTTCTCAGAACTCTCATTTTAAACTGAAATTGCATTTATTTGTGCCTGCACTTTAAACTAGTCATTTTTTGTTGTAAATTGTATTTCATAATTCTTACTGGCTTCCCACTCAAGTGCGACAGCCTTTACTGCACTATAAAAGTGTCTTTGCATTTGTTTCTGCTGTTTTCTTGAAAAAAAAATCTTGCTATTTACCCACCTTACTAAGCTAGAAAAGTCCAGTTTCAGATACCTGCTGATACCTAGACTGTGTTTAAGCTTCTTTGTTTGGCCATACCTTACTTTGGCAAAAAGGAAGTTTTGTTCTTCACCAGTGAGAGTGGGCAGCTCTGAACAGCCTACTTGTGCTTGGAGTAGTGGTTTCTGTCCAGAAACTGTGGTTTTATTGGCCATTTTGGGCTAATTTCTTTCTCTTTAATCTTTCTGATATAAAAACTGCATTTGCATGGTTTTTGTGTTTGTGTAAGCAAAGCAGATCCTGCCCAGGTGTCCTGCAGAGACCTACAACACCAAAGAGACAAAAGGAGAGACTTTGGAGTGTTTAAATACCAGTTTTTGTTTTTTCTTGTTACTTATTGCTATTTCCACCTAAATGCTCGTTTTCTGGCATTTATTGCTTCTCAAAATGCTCATTTTGCACTGAAATTGCATTTATTTGTGCTTACAGTTTAAAATAGTAGTTTCTTGTTGTAAATTGTATTTTTTAACTGTTACTGGCTTCCCAATCAAGTGTGACCATCATTACTGCACTATAAAAGTGTTTTTGCATTTGTTTCTACTGCTTTCTTGAAAAAAAAAGAAAAAAATCTTGCTATTTTCCCACCTTACTAAGCTAGAAAAGTCCAGTTTCAGATATCTGCGGATACCCGGACTGTGTTTAAGCTTCTGTGTTCGGCCATACCTTACTTGGGCAAAAAGGAAGTTTCTTTATTCACCAATGAGAGTGGGGAGCTCTGAACAGCCTACCTGTGCTTAGAGAAGTGGTTTCTGCCCGGAAACTGTAGTTTTATTGGCCATGTTGGGCTAATTTCTTTTTCTTTCATTTTTCTGATATAAAAACTGCATTTGCGCGGTGTTTGCATTTGTATAAGCTCAGCAGATCCTGTCCAGGTATCATGCAAATACCTACAAAACCAGAGAGAGAAAAGGAGAGACTTTGGAGTGTTTAAGTACCATTTTTTTTGTTTTTCTTGTTACTTATTTCTATTTTCGCCTAAATACTCATTTTCTGGTGTTTATTGCTTCTCAGAACACTCATTTTATACTGAAATTGCATTTATTTGTGCCTGCACTTTAAATAGTCATTTTTAGTTGTAAATTGTATTTCTTAACTCTTACTGGACCCCACTCAAGTGTGACAGCCATTACTGCACTATAAAAGTGTTTTTGCATTTGTTTCTGCTGTTTTCTTGAAAAAAAGAAAATCTTGCTATTTTCCCACCTTACTAAGCTAGAAAAGTCCAGTTTCAGATACCTGCTGATACCTAGACTGTGTTTAAGCTTCTTTGTTTGGCCATACCTTACTTTGGCAAAAAGGAAGTTTTGTTCTTCACCAGTGAGAGTGGGCAGCTCTGAACAGCCTACTTGTGCTTGGAGGAGTGGTTTCTGCCCAGAAACTGTAGTTTTATTGGTCATTTTGGGCTAATTTATATCTCTTTAATCTTTGTGATATAAAAAACGCATTTGCACGGTTTTTGTGTTTGTATAAGCTCAGCAGATCCTGCCCAGGTGTTCTGCAGAAACCTATAACACCAGAGAGACAAAAGGAGAGACTTTGGAGTGTTTAAGCACCATTTTTTGTTTTTTCTTGTTACTTATTGTTAATTCCACCTAAATGCTCATTTTATGGTGTTTACTGCTTCTCAGAATGCTCATTTTACACTGAAATTGCATTTATTTGTGCCTGCACTTTAAAATAGTCGTTTTTGTTGTAAATTGTATTTTTTAACTCTTACTAGCTTCCCACTCAAGTGCGACAGCCATTACTGCACTATAAAAGTGTTTTTGCATTTGTTTCTGCTGTTTTCTTGAAAAAAAAAAAAACTTGGTATTTTCCCACCTTACTAAGCTAGAAAATTCCAGTTTCATATACCTGCTGATACCTGAACTGTTTAAGCTTCTTTGTTTGGCCATACCTTACTTTGGCAAAAAGGAAGTTTTTTTTCTTCACCAGTGAGAGTTGGGAGCTCTAAACAGCCTACCTGTCCTTGGAGGAGTGGTTTCTGCCCAGAAACTGCAGTTTTATTGGCCATTTTTAGATAATTTCTATCTTTTTAATCTTTCTGAAATAAAAAAACACATTTGCACATTTTTTGCATTTGTATAAGCTCAGCAGATCCTACCCAGGTGTCCTGCAGAGACCTACAACACCAGAGAGACAAAAGGAGAGATTTTGGAGTGTTTAAGTACCATTTTTTGTTTTTTCTTGTTACTTATTGCTATTTCTGCCTAAATGCCAATTTTCTGGCATGTATTGCTTCTCATAATGCTCATTTTATACTGAAATTGCATTTATTTGTGCCTGCATTTTAAAATAGTCGTTTTTGTTGTAAATTGTATTTTTTAACTCTTACTGGCTTCCCACTCAAGTGCGACAGCCATTACTGCACTATAAATGTGTTTTTGCATTTGTTTCTGCTGTTTTCTTGAAAAAAAAAATCTTGGTATTTTCCCACCTTACTAAGCTAGAAAAGTCCAGTTTCAGATACCTGCTGATACCTGAAGTGCATTTAAGCTTCTTTGTTTGGCCATACCTTACTTTGGCAAAAAGGAAGTTTTTTTCTTCACCAGTGAGAGTTGGGAGCTCTAAACAGCCTACCTGTCCTTGGAGGAGTGGTTTCTGCCCAGAAACTGTAGTTTTATTGGCCATTTTGGGATAATTTCTATCTCTTTAATCTTTCTGATATAAAAAAAGCATTTGCTCTTTTTTTGCGTTTGTATAAGCTCAGCAGATCCTGCCCAGGTGTCCTGCAGAGACCTACAACACCAGAGAGACAAAAGGAGAGACTTTGGAGTGTTTAAGTACCATTTTTTGTTTTTTCTTGTTGCTTATTGCTATTTCTGCCTAAATGCTCATTTTCTGGCATTTATTGCTTCTCAGAATGCTCATTTTACACTGAAATTGCATTTATTTGTGCCTGCACTTTAAAATAGTCATTTTTTGTTGTAAATTGTATTTTTAACTGTTACTGGCTTCCCACTCAAGTGCGACAGCCATTACTGCACTATAAAAGTGTTTTTGCATTTGTTTCTACTGTTTTCTTGAAAAAAAAAAAAAAAACTTGCTATTTTCCCACCTTACTAAGCTAGAAAAGTCCAGTTTCAGGTACCTGCTGATACCTGGACTGTGTTTAAGCTTCTGTGTTTGGCCATACCTTACTTGGGCAAAAAGGATGTTTCTTTATTCACCAGTGAGAGTGGGGAGCTCTGAACAGCCTACCTGTGCTTGGAGTAGTGGTTTCTGTCCAGAAAATGTAGTTTTACTGGCCATTTTGGGCTAATCTCTTTCTCTTTAATCTTTCTGATATAAAAACTGCATTTGCATGGTTTTTGCGTTTGTGTAAGCTCAGCAGATCCTGCCCAGGTGTCCTGCAGAGACCTACAACACCAGAGAGACAAAAGGAGAGACTTTGGAGTGTTTAAGTACCATGTTTTTGTTTTTCTTGTTAGTTATTGCTATTTCCACCTAAATGCTCATTTTCTGGCATTTATTGCTTCTCAGAACGCTCATTTTACACTGAAATTGCATTTATTTGTGCCTGCACTTTAAAATAGTCATTTTTGTTGTAAATTGTATTTCTTAACTCTTACTGGTGTCCCACTCAAGTGTGACAGCCATTACTGCACTATAAAAGTGTTTTTGCATTTGTTTCTGCTGTTTTCTTGAAAAAAAGAAACAAAAAGAATCTTGCTATTTTCCCACCTTACTAAGCTAGAAAAGTCCAGTTTCAGATACCTGCTGATACCTAGACTGTGTTTAAGCTTCTTTGTTTGGCCATACCTTACTTTGGCAAAAAGGAAGTTTTGTTCTTCACCAGTGAGAGTGGGGAGCTCTGAACAGCCTACCTGTGCTTGGAGTAGTGGTTTCTGTCCAGAAACTGTAGTTTTATTGGCCATTTTGGGCTAATTTCTTTCTCTTTAATCTTTCTGATATAAAAACTGCATTTGCATGGTTTTTGTGTTTGTGTAAGCTCAGCAGATCCTGCCCAGGTGTCCTGCAGAGACCTACAACACCAAAGAGACAAAAGGAGAGACTTTGGAGTGTTTAAATACCAGTTTTTGTTTTTTCTTGTTACTTATTGCTATTTCCACCTAAATGCTCATTTTCTGGTGTTTATTGCTTCTCATAACGCTCATTTTACACTGAAATTGCATTTATTTGTGCTTGCAGTTTAAAATAGTCATTTCTTGCTGTAAATTGTATTTTTTAACTGTTACTGGCTTCCCAATCAAGTGTGACCATCATTACTGCACTATAAAAGTGTTTTTGCATTTGTTTCTACTGCTTTCTTGAAAAAAAAAAAATCTTGCTATTTTCCCACCTTACTAAGCTAGAAAAGTCCAGTTTCAGATATCTGCGGATACCTGGACTGTGTTTAAGCTTCTGTGTTTGCCCATACTTTACTTGGGTAAAAAGGAAGTTTCTTTTTCACCAGTGAGAGAGGGAGAGCTCTGAACAGCCGACCTGTCCTTGGAGGAGTGGTTTCTGCCCAGAAACTGTAGTTTTATTGGCCATTTTGGGCTAATTTCTATCTCTTTAATCCTTCTGATATAAAAATACATTTGCACGGTTTTTGCATTTGTATAAGCTCAGCAGATCCTGCCCAGGTGTCCTGTAAAGACCTACAACACCAGAGAGACAAAAGGAGAGACTTTGGAGTGTTTAAGCACCATTTTTTGGTTTTTCTTGTTACTTATTGCTATTTCCATCTAAATGCTCATTTTCTGGTGTTTATTGCTTCTCAGAATGCTCATTTTACACTGAAATTGCATTTATTTGGGCCTGCACTTTAAAATAGTCATTTTTTGTTGTAAATTGTATTTCTTAACTCTTACTGGCTTCCCATTCAAGTGTGACAGCCATTACTGCACTATAAAAGTGTTTTTGCATTTGTTTCTACTGTTTTCTTGAAAAAAAAACAAAAAAAATCATGCTATTTTCCCTCCTTACTAAGCTTGAAAAGTCCAGTTTCAGATACCTGCTGATACCTGGACTGTGTTTAAACTTCTGTGTTTGCACATACCTTACTTGGGCAAAAAGGAAGTTTCTTTTTTGCCAGTGAGAGTGGGGAGCTCTGAACAGCCTACATGGCCTTGGAGGAGTGGTTTCTGCCCAGAAACTGTAGTTTTATTGGCCATTTTGGGCTAATTTCTATCTCTTTAATCTTTGTGATATAAAAAATGCATTTCCACGGTTTTTGCATTTGTATAAGCTCAGCAGATCCTGCCCAGGTGTTCTGCAGAGACCTACAACACCAGAGAGACAAAAGGAGATACTTTGGAGTGTTTAAGTACCATTTTATGGTTTTTCTTGTTTCTTATTGCGATATCCACCTAAATGCTCATTTTCTGGCATTTATTGATTCTCAGAATGCTAATTTTACACTGAAATTGCATTTATTTGTGCCTGCAGTTTTAAATAGTTGTTTTTTGTTGTAAATTGTATTTCTTAACTCTTACTGGCGTCCCACTCAAGTGTGACAGCCATTACTGCACTATAAAAGTGTTTTGCATTTGTTTCCACTGTTTACTTGAAAAAAAAAAACAAAATCTTGATATTTTCCCACCTTACTAAGCTTGAAAAGTCCAGTTTCAGATACCTGCTGATACCTGAAGTGCGTTTAAGCTTCTTTGTTTGGCCATACCCTACCTTGGCAAAAAGGAAGTTTTTTTCTTCACCAGTGAGAGTTTGGAGCTCTAAACAGCTTACCTGTCCTTGGAGGAGTGGTTTCTGCCCAGAAACTGTAGTTGTATTGGCCATTTTGGGATAATTTCTATCTCTTTAATCTTTCAGATATAAAAAAGGCATTTGCACTTTTTTTTGCGTTTATATAAGCTCAGCAGATTCTGCCCAGGTGTCCTGCAGAGACCTACAGCACCAGAGAGACAAAAGGAGAGACTTTGCAGTGTTTAAGTTCAATGTTTTGGTTTTTCTTGTTACTTATTGTTAATTCTGCCTAAATGCTCATTTTCTGGCATTTATTGCTTCTCAGAACGCTCATTTTAAACTGAAATTGCATATATTTGTGCCTGCATTTTATAATAGTTTTTTGTTGTAAATTGTATTTTTAACTGTTACTGGCTTCCCACTCAAGTGCGACAGCCATTACTGCACTATAAAAGTGTTTTTGCATTTGTTTCTGCTGTTTACTTGAAAAAAAATCTTGCTATTTTCCTGCCTTACCAAGCTAGAAAAGTCCACTTTCAGATACCTGCTGATACCTAGACTGTGTTTAAGCTTCTTTGTCTGGCCTTACGTTACTTGGGCAAAAAGGAAATTTTTTTCTTCACCAGTGAGAGTTGGGAACTCTGAATGGCCTACCTGTCCTTGGAGGAGTGTTTCTGGCCAAAAACTGTAGTTTTATTGGCCATTTTGGGATAATTTCTATCTCTTTAATCTTTCTGATATAAAAAAAGCATTTGCTCTTTTTTTGCGTTTGTATAAGCTCAGCAGATCCTGCCCAGGTGTTCTGCAGAAACCTATAACACCAGAGAGACAAAAGGAGAGACTTTGGAGTGTTTAAGCACCATTTTTTGGTTTTTCTTGTTACTTATTGTTAATTCCACCTAAATGCTCATTTTATGGTGTTTACTGCTTCTCAGAATGCTCATTTTACACTGAAATTGCATTTATTTGTGCCTGCACTTTAAAATAGTCGTTTTTGTTGTAAATTGTATTTTTTAACTGTTACTGGCTGCCCACTCAAGTGCAAAAGCCATTACTGCACTATAAAAATGTTTTGGCTTTTGTTTCTTCTGTTTTCTTGAAAATAAAAACCAAAGCAACAAAAAAACTTGCTATTTTCCCACTTACTAAGCTAGAAAAGTCCAATTTCAGGTACCTGCTGATACCTGGACTGTGTTTAAGCTTCTATGTTTGTCCATAACTTACTTGGGCAAAAAAGATGTTTCTTTATTCACCAGTGAGAGTGGGGAGCTCTGAATAGCCTACCTGTGCTTAGAGTAGTGGTTTCTGTCCAGAAAATGTAGTTTTATCGGCCATTATGGGCTAATTTCTTTCTCTTTAATCTTTCTGATATAAAAACTGCATTTGCATGGTTTTTGTGTTTGTGTAAGCTCAGCAGATCCTGCCCAGGTGACCTACCACACCAGAAATATAAAAGGAGAGACTTTGGAGTGTTTAACTACCATTTTTTGTTTTTTCTTGTTGCTTATTGTTATTTCTGCCTAAATGCTCATTTTCTGGCATTTATTGCTTCTCAGAACGCTCATTTTACACTGAAATTGCATTTATTTGTGCCTGCACTTTAAAATAGTCATTTTGTTGTAAATTGTATTTCTTAACTCTTACTGGCGTCCCACTCAAGTGCGACAGCCAGTACTGCACTATAAAAGTGTTTTTGCATTTGTTTCTACTGTATTCTTGAAAAAAAAAAAAAAAATTTGGTATTTTCCCTGTTTACTAAGCTAGAAAAGTCCAGTTTCAGATACCTGCTGATACCTGAAGTGCGTTTAAGCTTCTTTGTTTGGCCATATCTTATTTTGGCAAAAAGGAAGTTTTTTTTCTTCCCCAGTGAGAGTTGGGAGCTCTAAACAGCCTACCTGTCCTTGGAGGACAGGTTTCTGCCCAGAAACTGTAATTGTACTGGCCATTTTGGGATAATTTCTCTCTCTTTAATCTTTCTGATTTAAAAAAAGCATTTGCTCTTTTTTTTGCATTTGTATAAGCTCAGCAGATCCTGCCCAGGTGTCCTGCAGAGACCTAGAGCACCAGAGAGACAAAAGGAGAGACTTTGGTGTGTTTAAGTTCAATTTTTTGGTTTTTCTTGTTACTTATTGTTAATTCCGCCTAAATGCTCATTTTCTGGCATTTATTGCTTCTCAGAACGCTCGTTTTAAACTGAAATTGCATATATTTGTGCCTGCATTTTATAACAGTCGTTTCTTGTTGTATACTGTATTTTTTAACTGTTACTGGCTTCCCACTTAAGTACGACAGGCATTACTGCTCTATAAAAGTGTATTTGCATTTGTTTCTACTGTTTTCTTGAAAAAAAAATCTTGCTATTTTCCTGCCTTACTAAGCTAGAAAAGTCCAGTTTCAGATACCTGCTGATACCTGGACTGTGTTTAAGCTTCTGTGTTTGCCCATACATTACTTGAGCAAAAAGGAAGTTTCTTTTTTCGCCATTGAGAGTGGGGAGCTCTGAACAGCCTACCTGGCCTTGGAGGAGTGGTTTCTGCCCAGAAACTGTAGTTTTATTGGCCATTTTGGGCTAATTTCTATCTCTTTAATCTTTCTGACAGAAGAAAATGCATTTGCACGGTTTTTGCATTTGTATAAGCTCAGCAGATCCTGCCCAGGTGTTCTGCAGAAACCTATAACACCAGAGAGACAAAAGGAGAGACTTTGGAGTGTTTAAGTACCATTTTTTGTTTTTTCTTGTTACTTATTGCTATTTCCATGAAAATGCTAATTTTTGGTGTTTATTGCTTCTCAGAACACTCATTTTACACTGAAATTGCATTTATTTGTGTCTGCACTTAAAATAGCCATTTTTTGTTGTAAATTGTATTTCTTAACTCTTACTGGCTTCCTCCCATTCAAGTAGAACAGCAAAAATTGTTTTTTTTT
>NC_056748.1:462472918-462517918 GCF_019279795.1 Protopterus annectens
TTTCTGACATAAAAAAACGCATTTGCACGGTTTTTGCATTTGTATAAGCTCAGCAGATCCTGCCCAGGTGTTCTGCAGAAACCTATAACACCAGAGAGACAAAAGGAGAGACTTTGGAGTGTTTAAGTACCATTTTTTGGTTTTTCTTGTTACTTATTGCTATTTCCATGAAAATGCTAATTTTTGGTGTTTATTGCTTCTCAGAACACTCATTTTACACTGAAATTGCATTTATTTGTGTCTGCACTTAAAATAGTCATTTTTTGTTGTAAATTGTATTTCTTAACTCTTACTGGCTTCCTCCCATTCAAGTAGAACAGCCATTACTGCACTTTAAAATTGTTTTTTCTTTTGTTTCTAATGTTTTCTTGAAAAAAAAAATCTTGCTATTTTCCTGCCTTACAAAGCTAGAAAAGTCCAGTTTCAGATACGTGCTGATACCTGGACTGTGTTTAAGCTTCTTTGTTTTGTCATATCTTACTTAGGCAAAAAGGAAGTTTCTTTGTTCACCAGTGAGAGTGGGGAACTCTAAACAGCCTACCTGTCCTTGGAGGAGTGGTTTCTGCCCAAAAACTGTAGTTTTATTGGCCTTTTTAGGGTAATTCCTATCTCTTTAATCTTTCTGATATAAGAAACACATTTGCACAGTTTATGCATATGTATAAGCTCAGCAGCTCTACTGTTTTTTTTTTAAAAATCTTCTATTTTCCTACATTACTAAGCTAGAAAAGTCCAGTTTTAGATATCTGCTGATACCTGGACTGTGTTTAAGCTTCTGTGTTTGGCCATAGGTTACTTGGGCAAAAAGGAAGTTTCTTTGTTCCACGGTGAGAGTGGGGAGCTCTGAACAGCCTACCTGTCCTTGGAAGAGTGGTTTCTGACAGGAAACTGTAGTTTTATTGGCAATTTTGGGCTAATTTCTCTCTCTTTAATCTTTCTTATTTAAAAAACATATTTGTGCGGTTTTTGTGTTTGTATAAGCTCATCAGATCCTGCCCAGGTGTCCTGCAGAGGCCTACAACACCAGAGAGACAAAAGGGGAGACTTTGGAGTGTTTAAATACCATTTTTTGTTTTTTCTTGTTGCTAATTGCTATTTCCACCTAAACTCTTGTTTTCTGGCCTTTTTTGCTTCTCAGAACACACATTTTACAATGAAATTGCATTTATTTGTGCCCGCACTTTAAAATAGTCATTTTTTGTTGTAAATTGTATTTTTTAACTGTTCCTGTCTTCCCACTCAAGTGTGACAACCATTACTGCACTATAAAAGTGTTTTTGCATTTGTTTCTGCTGTTTACTTGAAAAAAAAAGAAAAGAAAATCTTGCTATTTTCCTGCCTTACTAAGCTAGAAAAGTCCACTTTCAGATACCTGCTGATACCTAGACTGTGTTTAAGCTTCTTTGTCTGGCCTTACGTTACTTGGGCAAAAAGGAATATTTTTTCTCACCAGTGAGAGTTGGGAGCTCTGAACAGCCTACACGTCCTTGGAGGTGTGGTTTCTTCCCAAAAACTGTTGTTTTATTGGGCATTTTGGGATAATTTATATCTCTTTACTCTTTCTTATATAATAACAGCATTTGCATGGTTTTTGTGTTTTTATAAGCTCAGCAGATCCTGCCCAGGTGTCCTGCAGAGACCTACAACACAAGAGAGACAAAAGGAAAGACTTTGGCGTGTTTAAGTACCATTTTTTATTTTTCTTTGTGCTTTTTGCTATTTCCACATAAACGCTCATTTTCTGGTGTTTATTGCTTCTCAGAATGCTCATTTTACACTGAAACTGCATTTATTTGTGCCCACACTTTAAAATAGTCGTTCTTTTGTTGTAAATTGTATTTTTTAACTGTTACTGGCTGCCCACTTAAGTGGAAAAGCCATCACTGCACTATAAAAGTGTTTTTGCTTTTGTTTATACTGTTTTCTTGAAAAAAAAAACAAAGCAACAAAAAAACTTGCTATTTTCCCACTTAATACAACAACCACAAAACCACCAAATATTCAAAGATACACCAACAAAAGAAGCAGTCAGAAGGTGAGATAAAGAGAAACAACTTTAATCCATGTTATTCATCCATTCTGGTACCTCGGCAATTTGCCTTCAATGGAACAAATATTCAAATATGCACATTCTCTTTTATGTACTCATCAATTAAACAATCAATCAATTCATCAAATAGTTAACCCTATTAATGTTTTAACAAATCATCTAACATTCATTTACTATTATATATAAAAATTTAAATACAAAATCTTGTTTATAAAAAAAATAATGAATCTAATATAATATAATAATTCATGTTATTTTAAGTCTTACAAATATTATAAATCTATTCCAAGATACATATAACATTGAAATGCACATTTAGAAATAAATAATTAATTAAATTAAATACACTCAAATTTCATTATGATTCAAAGATTCCAGCACACACATATATCAAATTTCATCCACTATCTAAATTTATCCCAACAGGAAATAATGTATGGTACCCCATAACCATTCTATGCTCTAACCTGTTTAATGCAGTCTTAAAATTTCCTGTATAGAAATGAGGTCTAGCAAGTACACTAAATACAAAACCTTCAATGTTACTATTATGCATGTTGATAAAATGAGTGGCTACTGGACTATCCATATTTCCCCTCCTAATATCCCCCAAATGCTCCAAAATGCGCACCTTCACCTTCCTGGTAGTCTGGCCAATGTACCATAGCGGCGTGATATAATCACACCCCAAAATGTACACTACACCTGAAGACATACAATCAAACCTTTCAAATGCCAGATATTTCCTACCATTTATTTCCATCCCATGCATATTTTTTGTCTTGTCACAAACCAAACAACGACCACAACGGTACATCCCAACATTTGTGTTGGTCAAAGGCTCAAGTTTCCTATTTAACATTTCTTTTAAATTAGAATACCTATTATAAGAAAAGGTAATGTGCTTCGGGAAAAGATGACCAACAGTTAAATCTTCGCACACAACATGCCACAATCCTCTAATAATTTTTTCAACTATATTAGAGAAACCTGAAAATCTGGATACAAAAAATATCTTTTCTAGTGTAGATGTGGACACAGAATAATTACGATTATAATATATGTTCCTCCCTGATATATGAATTCTACACAATCTCTTCCTTATATCTAAAAGTTTAGTACTCTCATATCCCCTAGATAAAAGTCTATTAAAGGTTTCATCACATGCCTCTTCCCATAAACCTGTATCCGATGTATTTCTCAAAATCCTCTTAAATTCCCCTTCGGGCAATGCCTTGATCAAATGTGGAGGATGCATACTACTTGCGTGCAAAAAATGATTAACCGCTGTTGGTTTTCTAAAGGGTTTATATTGGATCAAATTATCCTTCCCTACATAAAATTCCACATCCAAAAAGGAAATGCTATGTGATGAACTTTGTGCAATAAACTTTAATCCATGAGTATTCTGATTCAAGTTTTCCATGAACTGCGTGAATAGAGACATCTCACCCTTACAAATAAAAATTAAATCATCAATATAACATCTGTAGAACACGACGTTATTCACAAAAAAAGAACTCTGAAACATAAATTCTTTTTCAAACTCTCCCATGTATATTACTGCATAAGTGGGTGCAAAAGCTGCACCCATAGCAGTCCCTTTTACCTGTAAAAAGAAATCATTCTTCCACATAAAATAATTGTGCATCAAACTAAACTCCAATAAACTTAACAAAAACATGGTATGTGGTCCCTCAAACATCATCCTCTGCATTGCCTCCAAACCCCATCTTATGTTGATGTTAGTATATAACAATGTAACATCAACTGTAACCCAATAATATTCCTCCTTCCATTCTACCCCACTCAAAACTGAGCACACATCTTGAGTGTTCCTCACATGGGAACAAACTTTGGGAAGATATTTTTTAAAATGGGAGTCCAAAAATATGTTAACCCTTTCTACATAGGAGCCAATATCAGACATGATGGGCCTTCCTGGTGGATTAGTCATGCTTTTGTGAATTTTTGGGATGATATAAATGTATGAGTGATGAGGTTCCTTAACTAATAGTTTTTTCACATCCTTATTGGTAAAAAAAACCCAACCTTTCTCCTTTTTCTAATAGTTCACTTAACTCTTCAGAATACTGTTTCAAAGGGTTGTTGTTCAATTTGACATAAGTATCTTCAATTATCAAACTATTAACTATGCTTTCATATTGTTCAGTATTCATCACAACCCAGTTACCCCCTTTATCAGCTGGTTTAATGGTAACTTTGTCCAATTTTGTTCTCAACTCTTTTAAGGCCAACCATTCATGTTTAGTCAAGTTGAATACCTTATCTTTTCTACAAAATTCCTTATATGCCTGTTCAAGTTTAGAGTAAACAACATGCTCAAATGCATTTATAGCCTGCATCTTTTGTTGGTGTATCTTTGAATATTTTCCCACTTACTAAGCTAGAAAAGTCCAATTTTTACTTGGGCAAAAAGGATGTTTCTTTATTCACCAGTGAGAGTGGGGAGCTCTGAACAGCCTACCTGTGCTTGGAGTAGTGGTTTCTGTCCAGAAAATGTAGTTTTATTGGCCATTTTGGGCTAATTTATTTCTCTTTAATCTTTCTGATATAAAAACTGCATTTACCTGTTTTTTCTGTTTGTGTAAGCTCAACAGATCCTGCCCAGGTGTCCTGCAGAGACCTACCACACCAGAAATACAAAAGGAGAGACTTTGGAGTGTTTAACTACCATTTTTTGGTTTTTCTGTTTTGCTTATTGTTATTTCTGCCTAAATGCTCATTTTCTGGCATTTATTGCTTCTCAGAACGCTCATTTTACACTGAAATTGCATTTATCCGTGCCTGCACTTTAAAATAGTTGTTTTTCTTGTAAATTGTATTTCTTAACTCTTACTGGCTTCCCACTCAAGTGTGACAGCCATTACTGCACTATAAATGTGTTTCTGCATTTGTTTCTGCTGTTTTATTGAAAAAAAAAACAAACAAAATCTTGATATTTTCCCACCTTACTAAGCTTGAAAAGTCCAGTTTCAGATACCTGCTGATACCTGAAGTGCGTTTAAGCTTCTTTGTTTGGCCATACCTTACTTTGGCAAAAAGGAAGTTTTTTTTCACCAGTGAGAGTGGGGAGCTCTGAACAGCCAACCTGTCCTTGGAGGAGTGGTTTCTGCCTAGAAACTGTAGTTTTATTGGCCATTTTGGGATAATTTCTATCTCTTTAATCTTTCTGATATAAAAAATGCATTTGCACGGTTTTTCCATTTGTATAAGCTCAGCAGATGCTGCCCAGGTGTCCTGAAGAGACCTACAACACCAGAGAGACAGAAGGAAAGACTTTGGAGTGTTTAAGTACCGATTTTTTGTTTTTCACATTACTTATTGCTATTTCCGCCTAAATGCTCGTATTATGGCATTTATTGCTTTTCAGAATGCTCATTTTACACTGAAATTGCATTTATTTGTGCCTGCACTTTAACATAGTCATTTTTGTTGTAAATTGTACTTCTTAACTCTTTCTGGCGTCCCACTCAAGTGCGACAGCCATTACTGCACTATAAAAGTGTTTTTGCAGTTGTTTCTGCTGTTTTCTTGAAAAAAAAAACTTGCTATTTTCCCTCCTTACTAAGCTAGGAAAGTCCAGTTGCAGATACCTGCTGATACCTAGACTGTGTTTAAGCTTCTTTGTTTGGCCATACCTTACCTTGGCAAAAAGGAATTTTTTTTCTTTACCAGTGAGAGTTGGGAGCTCTGAGCAACATACCTGTCCTTGGAGGAGTGGTTTCTGCTCAGAAACTGTAGTTTTATTGGCCATTTTGGGATAATTTCTATCGCTTTAATCTTTCTGACATAAAAAACACATTTGTGTGGTTTTTGCATTTGTATAAGTTTAGCGGATCCTGCCCAGGTGTCCTGCAGAGATCTACATCACCAGAGAGACAAAAGGAGAGACTTCAGAGTGTTTAAGTACCATTTTTTGGTTTTTCTTGTTACTTATTGCTATTTTTACCTAAATGCTTGTTTTCTGGCATTTATTGCTTCTCCAAATGCTCATTTTACAATGAAATTGCATTTATTTCTGCCTGCACTTTAAAATAGTGTTTTTTTGTAGTAAATTGTATTTCTTAACTGTTACTGGCTTTCCACTCAAGTGTGACAGCCATTACTGCACTATAAAAGTGTTTTTGCTTTTGTTTCTACTGTTTTGTTTGAAAAAAAAAAACAAAAAGACAGACAAATCTTGCTATTTTTCTACCTTACTAAGCTAGAAAAGTTCAGTTTTACATGCCTGCTCATACCCAGACTGTGTTTAAGCTTCTGTGTTTGGTCATACCTTACTTGGGCAAAAATAAGTTTCTTTGTTCACCAGTGAGAGCAGGGAGCTCTAATCAGTCTACCTGTCCTTGGAGGAGTGGTTTCTGCCCAGAAACTGTAGTTTTATTGGCCATTTTGGGCTAATTTCTATCTCTTTAATATTTCTGATGTAAAAGCCGCATTTGCACGGTTTTTCCATTTGTATAAGCTCAGCAGATCCTGCCCAGGTGTCCTGCTGAGACCTACAACACCAGAGAGACAAAAGGAGAGACTTTGGAGTGTTTAAGTACAATTTTTTTGGTTTTCTTGTTGCTTATTGCTATTTCCTCGTAAACACTCATTTTCTGGCATTTAATGCTTCTCAGAACGCTCATTTTACACTGAAATTGCATTCATTTCTGCCTGCACTTTAAAATAGTCATTTTTTTGTTGTACATTGTATTTTTTAACTGTTACTGGCTTCCCACTCAAGTGTGACAGCCATTATTGCACTATAAAAGTGTTTTTGCATTTTTTCTTCTGTTTTCTTGAAAAAAAAAATCTTGCTATTTTCCCACCTTACTAAGCTAGAAAAGTCTAGTTTCAGATACCTGCTGATACCTGAACAGTGTTTAAGCTTCTGTGTTTAGCCTTACGTTACTTGGGCAAAAGGAAGTTTCTTTGTTCACCAGTGAGAGTGGGGAGCTCTAAACAGCCTACTTGTCCTTGGAGGAGTGGTTTCTGCCCAGAGACTCTAGTTTTAATGGCCATTGTGGACTAATTTTTATCTCCTTAATCTTTCTGATATAAAAACCACATTTGCGCGGTTTTTGTATTTGTATAAGCACAGCAGATCCTGCCCAAGTGTCCTGCTATTTCTGCCTAAACACTCATTTTCTGGCATTTATTTCTTCTCAGAATGCTCATTTTACACTGAAATTGCATTTATTTGTTCCTACACTTTAAAATAGTTGTTTTTTGTTGTTATGTGTATTTTTTAACTGTTACTGGCTTTCTACTAAAGTGTGACAGGCATTACTGCGCTATAAAAGTGTTTTTGCATTTGTTTCTACTGTTTTCTTGACAAAAAAAAAATCTTGCTATTTTCTCGCCTTACTAAGCTAGAAAAGTCCAGTTTCAGATACCTGCTGATACCTGGACTGTGTTTAAGCTTCTGTGTTTGGCCATACCTTACTTGGGCAAAAATGAAGTTTCTTTGTTCACCAGTGAGAGTGGGGAGCTCTGAACAGTCTACCTGTCCTTGGAGGAGTGGTTTCTGCCCATTTTGGGCTAATTTCTATCTCTTTAATCTTTCTGATATAAAAAAACGCATTTGTGCAGTTTTGCTCATAACGCAGCGGCAGTTAGTCCCCGGCTTCACAGAGTCTGCTCTTCAGTTTTTCCATTGATACTAGCTAGTCCATCCCTTTATCACTGAAATCAGAGCTTTCTGACTAGCACTTGGGTCAATAAGAGACAGAAGCACTAATAAACTATTGTACTCTATCCTCAACTGTTTTTTTTAGGGAATAGTCTAACTACTCTCCCCTACCAGGCAAATAAGAATAGTTCCTTAACGCATTCAGGTATGTCCAAGATTCAGCTCCCAGTGTTTTCTCCTGTGCACCTGATGAATTTGTGCATCTTGAGGTAATGCCACAACTGCTTCATGTACACAGAGAACCCTCTCCTCCTACCACACAACACCAAAATCTGCGAGAGATGCACTTACATAGCTAGACTTGAGGCAAAGCTCTCTCCAGTTATGACTGGAATTGACAGTCAAGAGGAGAAGGTACCAACCTGCAGCACTCCACCTACTACACATAGACCCACCACACATGTAACTGCAATCCCCACACATAGATACATAAAGACATATTCGGAGGCTCTAAATAAAAATCTGTGGAAACAACAGAGATCTTCAAAGCAGACACGCAAGCAACCTACACCCACCAACACACCACAATCATCACATAACACCAAAACCAGTGTGTCGCACAACCACAGCCCTTAAGGCAAAACACCTTACCAAACGCACTTGTAACTGGTTCTCCATAGTCAGGCATACCCCCTCACCAGGCTGGACAAGGAGAAGGTCACTGTCAGTTGCTTGTCGACTGCCAGAATCCACCACATTACCCATGCACTCAGGTCACTGCACAAGTATAAATACGACTCTGTCATTGTCCATGTTGGTGTGAATGGCCTGAGACATACCTCCTTGGACTACATGAAAAGAGACATAGAGGAGCTCTCTGATTATGTAATCAAGGCTGGTATGACCCTAGCCCTGAGTAGCATCTTACTCTCACTAAGAATGATACCTCAGTACAAGGAAAAAATGATAAATTTCAACAATTGGCTAAGTTTTGGGTGTCATTCAAAGGGGATCCAGTACCTGTCTGCCTGGGATGACATGCTCGACAAGTCTCGATGCTTTGCCAGAGATGGCTTGCACCTGGCACCTCAGGGATTCAGGATACTGGCAAATGCTTTTGCCACCCCAATAGTGCCTTTTTTTGGCAAGGCTCAAAAAACAAATCCACCACCGTAACAAGTACTAGTGACAAAAAACTGAGGGTCATGCTGCTGAATGCTAGTAGTTTAAACCTCAAAATGCACTCTCTCGAGGCACTCCTAAACATGGAGAACATTGATATTTATGCAGTAATGGAGACCTGGTTTAAGGCTCAAGAGATCACCCCAGCGATTCAAGGCTACAATTCATACCACACATTTCGGCCGCAAAACATGGACTGAAATACAAAGGGAGGAGGCGTATCCATATTCATCAAGGATAACCAAACCTCCAGACTGGTTGCAAAGTATGATGCCTCACAAATCATCCAAGTGCAACTAACAATGGGCAAAACTGCAATCCAGATAGTAGCTTGCTACAGATCACCTTCCCAGCCCTATGACATGCACTCTTCTTTCCTCGAGGTAATAGAAAACATGAGAGTCCAACTGAACACCCTTATACTGGGTGATTTCAACTACCCAAACATCAGCTGGGAAAACTACGGAAGTAGTAATACCTTTGCTCAGTGCTTCCTGGAGTACATTAACTCCAATGCTCTGGACCAGCTTATTAACACCCCCACAAGAAGTAAAAATATACTGGACCTGGTCATCACGAACATGAGGGACAAATGCTCCACGTCTGTGGTAAATTTCTCATTGGTCAAATCAGATCATAAACTCATCACCCTAGATATCCATATCCCATCCTCACCCCCGCCCCAAAAGAAACCATGGTGAAAAACTTCTCCCAAGGCGAACTTTATGCTACTCAAGACAGAGGTGGCAAACTTTGCTACTCCCCAGCAGAAAGGCAATATGATTGAATCTGCTATATCCTACACAAAAGCACTCTACAAGCACCTACATGAGTGCATGGACCATGCTATCCCAAACAAGACCAAGACCCACTCCTCCAAAAAGAGGAAACCAGTCTGGTGGATCCCGGCCATAAATAAGGTCTATAACAGAAGGAAGAAATTATTGCAAAAAAGAGTAAAACCCAGGAATGGAGGCGCTCCCTGACTAACCTTAGCAAAAAGCTAAGAACCCTGATAAAAACCTCTAAGCATTGAAAGAAAAATCACAACAGGCACCAAAGACAGTCACAAAGCATTTTTTAGCTATGTCAAAAACTTAAATAACTCACAGATCTGCTTTGAGCTACAGCATAATGGTTCAAAATTCACGGAACCAACTAACATCACCAATATACTGGCAGATAGGTTCAGTGCAAACTTCACCCCACCTTCACCCCCAAAGGGCCCATTTCCATACCAGAAGATTGTACTGCCCCTAAAAATCACAGACATTCAGGTGAAAATAGCACTTTCCAAGGCAAGAAACACAGCATCTATGGGACCAGACAGCATCCCAGGCTACATACTACATGAACTCCAAAACAAATGAATCCCTCACCTTAATACCATGTTTAACCACAGCCTCACCTCAGGCTGTGTGCCCACAGAGTGGTGCATGGCAACAGTTATACCACTCCAAAAAGGAGGTGCCACCACTGACCCCGGGAATTACCACCCCATCAGCCTGATGAGTCTCGTCTGCAAGGCCATGGAGTGCATCATCATGGAACTCATAAACAAAGACATTGGGAACCTGCAAACCCTTGACCCTACCCAGTTTGGGTTCATAAAGGGAAGGTCTTGTCTCCTAAAACTGGTTGACTTTTTCAAAATGGTCACTAAAGCAATAGATGAGGGAAAGGTGGTTCACACAGCATATCTTGATCTTGCAAAGGCCTTCGATACCATTCCCCACTCGGGAATTATTGACAAACTCACCAACCTAAATCTAAACCCCTACGTTACAAGATGGGTTGCTAACTGGCTCATGGATAGAACCCATTCAGTGAAAATAAGAAATGCTAGATCTGACTCCAAACCTGTGACTAGTGGTGTACCACAGGGCTCAGTCCTGGGACCCCTCCTGTTTGGTATCTATTTCTCAGAGGTACAAGCAAACACGGAGGGACTACGGCTAACAAAGTTCGCAAATGACTGCAAACTGGGTGCCATAATTGAGACCCCTACTGACATAGATATCCTTCAAAAGGGTCTTATGGATACAGATACATGGTGCCAAAGCCACGGCCTCAAGCTAAATGCAAAAAAGTGCATCATCATCCCCTTTGGGAAAAACCAAGTACCTATGAATTACAACATAGTTGGTAGCCCACTTACCACGGAGAGTGTGATAAGAGACCTAGGGACCCAGGTGAATGGTAACTTCTCCTTTGACAACCATATTGCTAAAGTGGTTAGAAAATCCTTCTACATGGCCCACCTTATCACAAAAGGGTTTTCATCCAGAAATAAGGATGTTATTGTCCCCCTCTACTCTTTACTCATTAGACTCATTATTGAATATAATGCCCCATTCGGGATGTGCCTAGCAAGACATCTGCAACAACTGGAGAGGCCTTAAAAGTACCTCACAAAGAGGATAAAGGGCCTCAAACAGTTGCCCTATGCCATGAGGCTAAAAAAAACTCAGACTGTACTCGGTCGTGTACTGGCTACTCAGAGGTGATCTCTGCCTGACATACAAGGCTATGTCAAACCCTGAATTGCTAGAAATGCTCCACCTAAGGAAAACCCAATCCACCAGAGCTGCTCGCTCAAGGGATGTAAACCTGACATCTACAATAAACAGGACTTGTTGGAGGGACAGATTCGAGTCCCAGAGACTTCCCTTGCTCTGGAATAACGTCCCCATAAATGTGAGGCAGAGCTCCTCATTAGCGCTCTTCAAGAAGAATCTTGATGAGTGGATGGGAAACAGGAAATTCAGCTCGGGAATCACTTCAGTGGTCCTGCTAGACAGGGGCACAGGAAACTAAACCACTTGGGAGGGAAGTGTAAGCAAAAAAATTTTGACTAGGCCTAGTTATGCCCAATAGCCTAGTACCTACCTATGAACCTATGAAGATGAGCACTGTATTGCTCTGTGCAGGAAGGGTATAAACAGCAGCAATTGTTTGCTACATTTGTAGCAAGCACATTGGTACAGTTTAAAAAAGAGACTTTTTTAACTAAAGCATAAGCACTGCAGCACTCCATGCAGACAGAGTATAACATGTATCAACTGTTTGCTACATTTGAAGATGAAGTCCCTCCAGTGGTAAATAAACCATGGATATAGGCTGTCAGAGCCAGGGGAACTGTTAATCCATATTTGTTCGAGTAGTGGCTGGATGTCTTTAGATTTTAGATTTTGAAAGCCAAATAGCGGAATGCAGAGAGGAGCTTTAGGACTGTACAGTGGAATGTGCTAGTGTTAGAAACTGTAGAGAGGTTGTTAAATTCTGTCTGAGAAAGTTGAGATGGAATGAAATTAGGCATTGTATATTGATGGACTGATGAAGTGTTCCAAACATTGATTAGTTAATCTCCTTCCAGAACCATTCAAGGGTTTTGAGAGGAATTTTGATTTAATTTCTTGACATGACATTTATGTTGCATTATAACTTGCTTTACTTGATTTCTGAGTTGGGTGTCATTTTGTCTTTTTTTTGGGGGGGGGGGGGTTAGCTTTTCAAATATGCCAGGTCTCAGCTCTGAGTTTTAGTAGTGAGTTTTGCTCACCGGTTATCCAGTCATTCTTACTTCTGAGTTTCAGAAGTTTGGTCCATTTCCTGTAAAACCTCGTCATGTCACATTTTAGAAATGGAGTACAAAATATTTAACAACTACATACTGCATATTTTTTTTTTTTTCAATCTTCTTTTGACTTTAAAGATCTTTTTGAGAAAATATGCCAGAAAGGAAAGTTTAGTCAAGGAGAGCATTCAAACGTTTGGCTTTTATAGCCAGAAGCAAAGGCTGAATTCTGAGCTTGCATGTCTTCTTGTTACAGAGCCAGAAGCGGCATCTCAGAAACAAGCATTGACTGCTTTGTCACCACATTTTATCATGTTGGATCCCACTTTTTTGATGTTTGTCTTAACCTAGGCAGTCTGATGGATGTATCTGAAACTTGTGTAGTGAGACTGGCAATTTTCTTTAAAATATCAAGCTGGCTCCGTCATATAGATGTAATAACTAATACTTCTGACACCAAAAGCAGACATAGTGTAAACCATTTTACCAAAAAATATTAAATGCCCAACTTTCTTTGATGGAAGAGATTTTAATGCATAGATGACAGATGACCCAGATGTAGCCATCATATTTCTATATAAATAGCTGTGCTGCTCCAGAACCCTATAAATATTCTCTGTTATGTGAGGAGCAGGTGAGACATTGTCATGTTCTTGAACAGATGTATCAAATATGTTATAACATGAGTTAATGAAAAGTAAAATGACTAAAGGCGTATGCTGATCTGGTTTCAGAAGTTCAACGGATGCCTGCTGGGGGGAAAAGAGTTTATGCATAACCACTTAAAGTCTCCTTTCATTAGATTAACAGTCTCACCAAACGATGCATCATCTGGGAGGGAACCCAAAGAGAAAAGAACCCTCAACATCATTTTATTGTAAACTACAGGAGCAGATATCAAATCTGACTAGGCTAATTTATGATTTTCACCATATTCCTCAAAATTTAGTAACAGAAACGAGAGCTCTGGGAAACTTTCCATGAGTTACGTGTTTGGATTTAATCCTGAAACTGGATGTAGCTTTCTGTAATCCTTATACAGACAGGAACCTTTCACATCTAGAGGATTGTTGTCTGAATCTCAGACAGCCACATTACTTATGTGAAGGAAATGGATGCCCAATCTCTTGCAGAAGACATTTGTTCCTAATTGGGCATCTGTCTAACCAAGGTCCATTCCCAGACATCACCACCATAACTGTAGGGATTAGAGGGAGAAGGAAAACATCTGAAGTCTCCATAGCTAAAAGAGTCAAAGTCCAATTTGTGTGTTTGGAGACTAACATATGAGATAGAGAATTTTTTCCTTTCAGAATAAACGTTTCTTCATCTTGATCCTCTAAAACTTTTGCTGCACACTCAAGATGTGTTGCCATCCATACTATTTCCTTTCTCTTTAAATCCTTAGGAAAAAAGTAGGAGTGGTCTGGAGAACAGGGTCACTCAAAGGAACTTTAACAGGAAGAGTGGATGAAAGAACATTAACTTCAGAGTCTGGTAAGAGACTGACACAACTCAAACATTTGGAACCAGTAGTACCCATGACCTGCCCCTTAGAAGGTTAAAATAGCTGCATCTTTTGAAGTTTACATTTTTCTGAAGATCACACAAAAAATGATAGCATATAAAAGACCTTCAGAAAAACAAGTGTTTGAGAGGAAGATTGCAGTCTGTCAGGTCAGCCTTTAGAAAGGCAGCATTGAAGCACCCCCTTATCCATGTTGTTATATATGTTATCAATGAAGTGCCAAAATGCTGCTCATATTGTGTGTGTGTGTGTGTGTGTGTGTGTGTGTGTGTGTGTGTGTGTGTGTGTGTGTGTGTGTGTGTGTGTGTGTGTGTGTGTGTGTCTGTGTGTGAATATTCTTTCATTAATGACTGATTAACTGATTAAGTGGACTGATCCATCCTGGACACTTTTCAGTCATGATTTAGGCCAATAGATGGTGCATTAGTCTGATGTGTTATATAGTGTTAGATATATTAACTATTACTGAAAATAATACTTGCATAAGTACATTCATTCATTTCTTCATTCATTCATTCATTTTCTCATACCTGTTTTATCCACTTCAGGGGTCATGGGGAGCCTAGGCCTGTCCCAGCATACAGGGGCATAAGGAAGAGAACCATTCCTGGATGAGATGCCAGTCTATTAAAGAATACACACACAAGCACACACACACACACACACACACACACACACACACACACACACACACACACACACACACACACACACACACACACACACCTGGGAAAGGCTGGCACAGGTTTACTAGCTATGCCCCCTTCTGCTCAGACTATAAGGTAGTTATGACTGCCACCAGACACTCCTGCCAGCTACCTTAAGGATCTTCCAAGGGTACACAATAGACTGAGCGAAATTAATATTAATACAAATGGTAGTTTGACCAAGAGCAAGGCTATTAGGAGTGGCCTACACAGTGTCATCAAACAAGTATGCAAGTACTCTCAGAACTTGAATATCTCTACAAAGATCAGCCACAATGAAAGGTTTAAATATATTTAATAATAATTAATAAAAGAACAAGAAAATGCTAAGTATATATTCACAGTGACATCATAGTTCAAAACCACATGAAATATTTAAATTAACATTGCAGGACAGGCTCAGACAAATAAAGAAAAACAATATCTAAACTAAGCTTCACTGTATCTAAGAGAGTTACTATAACCTAATAACTTACTTAATAGAGCAAGGCAGATGATATGGTGAGTGGTCCTTTTTGTTGTTGTCAGGCCCAAGACAGAATACAGAATGCTTAATCTCTCTAAGAAACTTATTAAAATAATATCTAAAATATTACTTCTGAGATAGCTTGCCGGACGACATCAATTCTGGTCATCTGATTTCTAGTTCCATTGCAACCCCCCCATTCCCCCATTGCCGGAAGCTGGGAGGACTTAGCACCTACCTGTAAAGATAGACACACAAGAGCTTTTGCTTAGATCTTTGGCAGGTGCTGGAAGTCATAAAACCATTGCATTCCTCCACACTTTCAGAGCAGTAATTAGTTCACCCCACATAGACAATACAGAAAGCTTCCTAGTACAGATTTTGCATCTCTGGCTGCCTTGAAACCTGTGAGATAGCATCTTTATGGCCTAGCCTAAAAAGAGACTTAATTTCAGATAGTTTTCTAAAGTTTGCTGGGCTGAGGTTAACCCTAAAGTTTCCTCTGTTAAAACATACATTTAAACAGTTACAATAGTGCATGTAGATTTCTGTTCTCTGCAGTAGGGCACACCGTGGATACTTTACAAATACCTTTTCAGCACAAATGTCTGTACAGATCAGCTTGATATACACATGATACACAGTTTTAATGCATATGTAACACCAGCATCTTGTATGAATCAGTTTAATATTCAGAAATGACATATAGTTATTTACAAAATTCCAGCTAGCTGTGCTGGCATTACCTCCTTTCATCCCACTAGGCACACATAAGGAGGCAAGCATTTCAGGCAGTGCAAATAAGCATTTGTCTTTCATATTATCTTCATTTATTTTTACTTTGCATTTTATAAAAAATGAGTAGATTAATCCAAACAGACCATTTTAGCTATAATCTCAATGTAAAGACATTAACAACATACAATAAATGAAATATAACAGTGCAAAAAGGAGTGTGCACCTCAGAATTATGATGACTTTACAATTTTTATGACCTTTACAAGATGCCTTTTCCTTTAGAAATTACATAGAAAATGTGTTAAATATTTGATGAGCTTGTAGCTAAGAGTTGCGTTTGACATAGCAAAATGGATGCTAATAGGTTCCTGATAAATGAAAATAAGTTTTTACTTCAGAGAAAGGCTGCTTAATATTGGGAGGGGTAGAAGACAAGAGACTGACCTGTAATCTGTCTTCATTTAAATCATGTGTTATATAGGGAAATGATATTTAGACTACCTGGACTAAGAGGGAGAGATAGTTCATGATTTCTATTCCTGTGGTTGAGAGTGGAAATCAAGGAGCAGTGGCATATATTGAGGAGCATAAAAATGAGTGTAGCAGGTGTGGCAGGTGTCTGTCAGATTTGTTTCCTTTTATTGGAGCAGATTTGCCATGCAGTACATGTGTATTAGTGATCCCTTCCAAGGCCTAGAGTGATTATCCAATTTATGTTATACTTCATGTGTATGCTGCATTTTGTGAGGAGTGCACTCCATATTCTGTGTCAGCTTGATGTAAGGAATACTTCAGTTTCTTTGGTGTTGTCTTATTAGTTGTGACATTCACAATATTATTACTTCTAACTGGTGACTTTTGAAATATTTTCTTGACTGGGATTGGAAACATTTTAAGAGAAAAATCCTGCTTTATTTGTAAGCAGGCCAGAAATCTTAAAAACATTTTTGGATAGTTTACTCAAAAATAAAAATAATGTGTCCATTACTATGGATGATACTTAACTTGTGGTTATGCTGGGCCCTTCAGAGTCAATCTCTGAAGGTTATAGGCAGGTGAAAATTAAAGGAAGAATTTCTTGTGTTATGAAAGCCATGGTATATTTAGCAAAATGCTCCTCAAAACCATGATTTTACATTGGCAAAACTGAGTGCACACTGTGTGTATGGATTTATGAGTATATATATGATTTTGGTAGAAAAGATATGAAAAATGCTTTGAATAGACACATAGGTAGTTGTCTTAATTTCAACAAATTTGTATTTTTGGTCCTGCAAAAAGTTAACATGAAGCTGAGGAGTGGGCCATGTAAAAAGCATGAACTATTATGACAACTTGAATTACGAGCTGACACACCAGGGAATTAATGATAACATTTCAGTAGCTAGTCATCTGGCACTATGAGCAACTAGGTTATAGATAATATTTTAGTGCTACATTGGCATTAATTGTCTCTGACTTTTAATTGTGAATCATTGTATACAATATGGGTACAAAGGACCTGATGTGTGAAATTTTTTTTTGTGTGGTTTGATTGGTTGTTTGGAAGTTTTAATTACCTGTAGGTGGAGGGCTACTTCAGATTCTGATAAAGTCCTATCAGGATGAAAGCACTTGATCCGAAGGATGTTGAAAACAAAGTTTGGTGGTCTACATTAATCCTGCATATTCTTTTGCACTTCTGTTTAGTTGTTATTGGATTGTTACTTAGGAATTCATTAAATTCCTGTTGGTCCCAGGTATTCAAATATAGATACAATTATATGCAGCAGAAAAGAAATGTAATGCTTGCATTCTCTGATCTAAATCAAAGATCACAACTTCACCTCCAAATATCACCTTTCAATTTTTTTCATCAACTGCTTATAGGTTTTATAATTTTCCCCATACTCCTATATGAATAATATGCAAAGTTTCCCACAAAAAATCTATCTATATGTAAATATATATAAAAATGTTCTCAGTTTTCTTATTGGTGTATACCTTATGGTCACTGTACTTGCATTTACTTTATTAATCTTACATCCTGTGAAAATGCAGAAATTCTCCAGATATGAAATATTTACATTCTGTTCATGTTTTGTCAGATATATAAACATATCACTGCAAATAAAGATATCCAGATCTGTACTCCAACTTTATATCTCTTTGATGTTTGAGAATAAAATTGCCAGTGTTTTCTGAGCTAGACTGTAAAAATGCAGTGAACTGTACGTAAGCCCTATAAAATCTGCAATAGGTAAACTGAGAATATGTGATTTATTCTGCAATATGTGTTTTTTTCAGTGGCATTAACAGTTGTGAAGACCTGTGACCTTTTTCTATGCAATGTATAAAAAGTACATGAAGTTGGTAACTGAACTGCATTCTGCTGGGAAAATGCAGCAGTTATACACTAGATGTGAAATGTATAGCAAATGTGAACAAGGAACTGTAATTTATCTGATTTTTCAGTGCAAGATTTGAGACTATTCCTAAACCAGGAAGTTCAAGTTTTTTTTTAATGAAATTGGAAAATTCTATTAAGGAGGTAGCTAGGCAAGAGATGAAAAACAAGTTCAGCAGTAGATAAATTTGAAACTCTATGTATTTGCTTCTTTATGGAAAATATACAAGTAAATAAATCATTAGATGAGGAAGAGGAAAAGCTAACAGGAAGAACTATCCTTATCCTTGTAGTGTACAAACCCATGAGTTTCTTTCTAAACTTATGTCTTTAGGTATGTGGTGTCTTGTGGGGATTCAGTCTTTGTAACCTAGGATTCAATAAGTCCTTTATTTAAGATATAGCTAGGAGAATGTTTAGCTGTATACACGTTTTTATTCTAGTAATATATTTATTCATACTGACTTTATTTTCTCTGCAAATTTATAGTTCTTTGCATATTTAACTGTTAACAGTACTACTTAACTCATTGCTTAACTAAAGTATATTTATTTATTTATTCACTTTTAAAATGCTTGTGGATAATAATATATCCCCACATTTATTAATTGATAAGCGGGTATATATTGCTAGATTGTGACAAACTGCAGATATCCACCTCTAATTGGCCGGACTACTCTATTACATATTATCATTTGTGTTTATAATTATTTGTCTTATTACCAAGAGTCAACAGTAATTGGGAAGTTCCTCATTCTGTTAACATGAGGTGGTTGCAGTTCAATAAATTGGACCAGCCACTGGAGAATATTTTCAGTTAGCGCGCGTGCGTGTGTGTGTGTGTTTGTGTAAAATAGTTTATTCAGAGTACAGCTATTGTGAGCAAGTGAGTACTGAAAGGTACTGAAACACAGAGAGAATGGGGTCTGGGGAGCTAGGTCAAAGACTCTGTTGGGTATTCAGTGTGAAGCCTGTTCTTGGGTGTGGATAATGTTATCCCATACTAAGGGCAATAGTGCTTATTTCCTGCTGACTCATGAAGGCAAGCTGAACTTAGCAAATGATTTACTGGTTCATGTTTTTCTGTCTTTTTTGTATATTTTGATCTGTATAGTGCTAGTGGTCTGTATCAACCACACTTGAAGGGAATTGGTCATCAAAATTTAGATTTAGAGTAATTTATTGGTGGGCAGCTCAACATTTCTGAGGACCATAGCATCCGTCCACATGATATCATAGCTGTTAGCAGTGGTGGGATTCAAACTCCCATTATTTATCACCTACTGGACCTACTGGACCTTCACAACCCCTTATTGTGGATCCAAGTGTAATAATTTTGGTAGTTAAGTAGGTGATTTCCAAAAGATAGAAGATGTAGTATAATCCAGTGGGAAAGAATGTGAATGCTGTTTTAAGGAGAATGTATGAGAAGGAGTCCTGCATAAACAGGATGGAAAGCAGAGAGTGGTTAAATTACAAGTGGCAGCCATATGTTGACCATTTGCACCAGCTGTGCCTAAATTAGGTTTTTGTTAGTTAAGGTTAGAGTTTCAGTAGATGATTCTACATTCTGGTAGTTTCTGGGTGTTGCTGAGTAGAATGCTTTGAGTATATGTTGGGTGTTCTGACTCCTTTTTTGTACCTCTCCCTTTTCTGCCTCAGATCGGGGACCTTACCAAATGCATGAAAAGTTAGGTGCTTGGGATCTGGAGTAGTTGCTTGGATTTTTTTTCTTTCCTTTACTGTTTTCCAGTTTATTTTTTAAATTTCTGTTGGACTGTTTTGCATTTCATAAGAAATATCAAAGTTCTGTGTGTAAGCTAGTATGCATTAAATGCAGTATTACTGTTGCTTCTTGCCTATTGCTATCAAACTGACATCTGCCTGACAGCTTGCTTTGCTCTTGTTTTACTGACTACTTGCACTGGAGGTTGAAGCCTTTTCATTTTCTGTAGTTAGTCTGGAGCAGAGTTAGTTGATTTCCATCACTACTGCAGTTGTCAGAATAAGAGAGCAGATAGAGGTATGAATTTGTTTCTTTTTGTATAACGTATCTGTGGGATTGTAGCTTTTACTATTGTGAAGATGTGTGTAGAATTTTACTGCTGTTTTAAGTCAGAAGGGATTGCAAAAATGCAAGGCTTATTAGCTTTGGGATTGATTATAATTTTTTAATTTGTTTTTGTGCACATATGCAGTTTTATATCTATTAATGGCTGTCTTAGTAGCATGTCAGTTTTCTGTTTATGTGTTATTTACTTATCTGTAGTGCTTTGTTTAAGTTTTATTGCACTGTGTTTGGAGGATAAGCACTGAAATGAACTTGAAATTTGAGCATTTTGTAAATTGTTAATATTATTAAGGAGATAACGACTGTAGTTGACGAAGTAATATATCAGAAGAAAACGTGATTTGGAATGTGGCTGGGTAATTATTTTACAATAAAGAAGCCTGGGTAGGAAAACACAGGAGCTACATGCACTGATACAGGAGGACGGGGCGAGTGTTGCTATTATTACAGAAACATGGGCTAATGGACAAGAGGGTTATAACATGGAAGTGTCTGGGTATAGGCTGTTCAGGAGTGACACAGAAGGAACAAAATGGGGCAAAGTAGCAATCGCCATAAAGAAGGACAACAGAGTGAAGTCAGAGAAGAGGAAGAACATCAAACCAAGAATGCAGCAAGAGAGTGAACAGGTTCATAGCTTAAGTTAATTTCCCTGGCATAGTGGAGAGAGTAAAGGACTGTTGTAGGAGGAAGTGGGTAATACTCATGGGGAATCTGAAGCTGCCTGAAACAGACAAACATTTCAAGCTACAGGTGGAGAAAGAACATAAGTGAAATAGAGCTGCTGGAATTCTTAGACAATGAGGTGTTCAGGCAACCGATGCAGAACTGTACCAGAAATTATAGAATTTTATATGTGGTCCTAACCAAGGCACGCAGTTCATGGTTGTTGAAGCAATGGCATGATTATCTGCCAATGAGGATGCCACTGTGTGGTTTACAGTCATGGAAGAATAAGACTATAGAGACAAAGGTGATAGCAGAGCTATAGAAGGGTGGGATAAAGAAGATGGCTGCCCCAGGCACAAGCAGTTGAGGAGGTGATCACTGGCTTTGAAGAAGTGTCGATTGCTCCCAGCCTGGGAGTGCAACAAGCAGTCTCATGATGCATTTATATCTGATTGTAAAGACAGCAGAGTGCTATTACGAATAGCTCCTTGCTATACCCACATAAAAACCTCTGCTTAAAAGAAAGAGGCTGTAGCGAAGAGTCAGCTGTTTGCTACATTGTGTGAATGAAAAGGTGCTGTTACATATAAGTAGTGACTGGAGTGTGTCAACTGGACCCTTTCAGACTTTGCCTTTGGTCTATAACTTTTGTTAAAGGCTAGGATAGTGCCACTGAACTGAGAGATATGTGTGTGTGCGTGGGGGGGGCATCGTTTTGGGTCCTCAGATTTGGTTAAAGACCTTTTTTTAGTCCTTGACTCTAGTTGGAGCATCAGTTATGGACATTACCCTGGGAATCAATTGACAAAGCTACAGATCTGGATGATGGTGTGGCATTTTAAGACAGTGGATTATGCCAAATTGGGTGAGGGGGTTAAATGAGTTAAGATACTGGGAGCAAACTGAGTGACTAAACTAAACAAGATGTGGAAATTGGTTGGGATAGAGTACTTAGAAATATGCAGAACCACCTAAAAAAGAGACAAAAGGCAAAAAAAAAGTGGAACTACATAGAAAATTGAAGCTAGCAACTAGGGTAACAACAGGCCTTTGAAAGGTGGAAAGGAGTAGTGAGGAAGGTCAAGGAGGAGGAGGAGGAGTCAAAGTACAAGAATGGTAGCAGAAGAGATGAATGGACAACATGAGAAAAGACCTGTGACAGGCATGACTGTTGAAGAAGCTAGGATAGTGCCACTGAACTGAGAGATATGTGTGTGTGCGTGGGGGGGGGGTATAGGTAAAGGTCTTATCATAGAAGTACTACAGTTGTATGGAAAGCAAGTCAGTCTTCCTGTTTTTTCAGGGAATTTAGGAAAAAGAGGCATTTATTAATAGGTTCATAGGTTCATAGGTAGGTACTAGGCTATCTGCCCGAGGGCATTTATAAGCCTAGCCAGAGTGTGTCAGCTTTTGCCGCCCCATTGATTAATTAACTGAGCCTCTGTCAAGAAGAGCCAATGAAGTGATCCCAGGGGTGTATTTTCTGTTACCCATCCACTCGTCAAGGTTTCTCTTGAAGAGTGTTAGTGAGGGGCTCTACCTAATGTAGTTAGGAATTTTGTTCCAAAGCATGGGGAGTCTCTGTGACAGGAATCTATCCCTCCAGCATGTTCTATTTATTGTTGTGCTGAGGTTTAGCTCACTAGAGCAAGTGTCTCGCAGTGACTTGGATTTCTTTAGGTGGAGCATGTCCATCAATTCTGAATTGGACATGGTTTTGTAAGTCAGGCAGAGATCACCTCTGAGTAAGCGATATGCCACTGAGTACAGCCGGAGTTTTTCCAGTTGGGCTGTACAGGACATATGTTTGAGGCCAGTAATCCTCTTGGTGAGGTACTTTTGTGATCTTTCCAGCTGTTGGAAGTGTCTTGTGAGGTACATCCCAAATGGGGCATTATACTCTATGATGGGTCTGATGAGTGATGAGTAGAAGGGCACTATAACCTCTTTATTTCTAGATGCGAACCCTTTAGTAATTCGATGGGCTACATAGAAGGATTTCCTAACTACTTTGGCAATATGATTGTCAAAGGAGAGATTACTATCTACCTGAGTCCCAAGATTTCTTATTATCTCTTCTGTTTTAAGGGGGCTGCCACCTATGTGGTAATTCATGGGTGTTTTGTTTTTCCCAAACGGGATGACTATGCATTTTTTGGTATTTAGCTTGACATCATGACTTTGACACCAGGTGTCCGTCTCAGTAAGGCCCTTTTGAAGAATGTCCGTGTCAGCCGGAGAGTCAGTTATGGCTCCCAGTTTGCAGTCATCGGCGAACTTGGTTAGTCATAGTCCTCCTGTGTTTACCTGTACTTCTGAGAAGTATATGCCGAACAGTAGGGGTCCCAGGACCAAGCCTTGTGGGACACCACTTGTGACCGGTTTAGAGTCGGACCTGGAGCCCGCTATTCTTACCGTGTGAGTTCTGTCTATAAGCCAGTTGGCATGCCAGGCATCTCCTTGCACTGAAAGTGCTGTATATTTTTAAAAGTAAATGATACATGATTATAATAATCTGAATAATTTATAATAAGTTATAAGTACTTAATTGGGGAGGGAGCATATTTTACTGGAAAACATTTTAAATAAAAAAATGACAGAAAAAAGAATTTCTGAAAATTCAAAGTTTGTCAGCATTTTTGGAAACTCAGCAGAACATTAACTGGAGAGTAAAACAATGCAGGAATAAACAATATTTAAAAGGCAGTATCTAGTAAAAAACAAACTAATGATAAATTAAAATAGCGATTTAAATACTTCACCTGTATTCATTATTGAGACTTTTAAGCTTTAGTGTTTCGTATTTCAAGACACACATAACATAAAAATAGATCTTTAATAGAAATACCATACCTGATGTGAATTATTTGTTCCAGTATAGTTACTTTCAGATCTCTTATTACCAGAATGGGCTTGATTAATGTGCACTGTTAATAACTTTTAAAGCCTATTGTTTCTCGTGCCCTGACTGTCCTGACAAACCCCTTGTAGGCTAACCTTAATGTTCGAGGTAGTTTTACCTATGTAAAAGGCTGCATGCAGGAACATGTCAAGACAAAAAAAGATTGTGTATTACAAGTGTAACTGACAGCAGTAATCAACTTCCCATTAACATTTTCAAAACAAGAGACTGTATATATTCACAGCCATCATTACCACAGAGAAAAAAGTTCCTCTGTCATAATGTAATTATAAAAGGTACTGCATTTTATTAAAAATTAAAAATGATGTCTGTACTCTTCCGAATGAAATAAATGTGTATTTGCAGATTGAAGTATTAAGAAATTAATTCATGAAAATTACATTTCCAGCTATTTCCAAGAAATGTAGCTGATTGTTCAGGTAAATTATTGCACTCTTACTTAATGCAGATGAGGTTCAGGTGGTTAGAATTTGTTTTCTTCACATACATATGATCCTGTGAAAACTCATGGATTTATGTAATAGCTCAGTTCCTTGTGCTTTCTTTGCCTGTCTTGTAATAAACTGATAGGATTATTGTAATTACAGCCTCTCTGAAGAAACATCTTCGAGGTAGCAGTTGCTTCTTTTAAAAAGCCGCTCCTCTTACTGCAAGTTTGTAAACACACAATAATTCTTCATAAGCTGCAAGAGTGGCCAGCGTATCTAAAAAGATGCATGTGTGTGCTGCATTCTGTGTAATACTACAACATCAAGCACACCATGATGATGGCAAAGAATGACTAAAGTTGTGAGGCTGCCTTTGTAATGCATAACACACACACATTGTCCATAATAGTTTAATCCAGTTTTCAGCATACTCTGTTACATGCTTATAACATAAAGTTAATGCTTATTTTCATGGGTAATTTTGAAAATGATTGACTTGAAAGCTTTAGGACTGGCAACCCTTAGGGATAATTTTCTCTTGACTTACTTTAGAGAAAGCATGATTCATTTGCTGAATTGCCCAGGTAGTGGCAAAAAAGGTCTATGTATATCAGCCTACCTTCTTGCTCAATCAGTAAAATAACAAAACAAATGAAAATAAATCAGATGGTCTGTTTTGCTTTTCTGATTCATCTACATATTATGCATTTTAAGAATTTGCAAGCAGAAATTTATAGTAATAGGAGTATATTGATGCAGAAATACAGAGTAATATGAATGCATGACAAAATCTACAGTGTGAAAGGAAGTATGGGATTTTCTGCAAATATCTATGCATATTAAAATGTACTGATTACAGAATTACAGCAAGGAAGTTACTAGAGCTCAGTTTTTTACAATGCTGCCACATATTTTTAACAATGCTACTAGGATGGCGAGTGGGGCTTAATAGATATCTGACTTCTTGCATTCAAATGCATGCATGGGTTTGTAGTCAGTTTGCTGATTGCTGGGGAGGGGTGCTAAAGTCTGCAATTACCAAACTTCAGGCATATTTTTTCAGTGCTACACTGATGCTAACAATAGCCTTCAGAGCACTTTTGAGGTCAGCAGCCAGTTATAACTGGTTCTGTCTAGCAGCAATTCCCAGTGTCAGTTCAGGGCTGGGTTAAGATATCAGCTTCTGGTTAATATGTTCCTGTTAGTAAACATCTCTTTTGTGTTTGTATTTGTATTTGTGTTTGTATTTGTGTTTGTGTTGGTATTTGTATTTGTATTTGTATTTGTATTTGTATCAGTGCAGCCTCAGTGAGTCACAAATTGCAAATTAATTTTTACAAGCAAGGCTAATCTGTACATGTGAGAGACTAAAAGCACTTCTACAAAAATTCCACTTTTGTCTGGTTAAAAAAGCTAGGTATTAAAAACTGTGTTCTGTTTCCATTAAATAAGGAATCTGGCCTAACCATCCTGTTTTTGATAACACATGCTACACGCCACGGGCTAATTAATACAGGCAATGGATGTGCATAACAAACACATATAAATAGCTTTTCTTCATTTTAAAGAAAACTAAACTTCAAAAATGAAGTAACTTATAGCATTTAACGTTTAATTTCATCTGACTGAATTGAACTTGCTTATCAGAAATATTCTTATGCATTTTGAGGAAGTGAGGGAGAAAAGTGAGATAGGGTACTATTATTAAAAGTTTAGAGTAGAAAGGGGGAAGACGATAACTGCTGCTGCATGAGGTGATGCACACCACATCAGTGCCCATGGCCAATGAAGATATACAAAAAAAAAAAGTGGCACGCAGAAGCATATGTAACACTGTTGGCTGCTCTACTGTCAGAAACTTCCCTTTCCCAGCTCACTGCGGGAAGCGGTACTACTGGGGACATTAAGGTAAAAAGGAGTAATTTGAAGAGGTATTATTGGGGAAATTTTGGTAAAAAGGAGTAATGGCAGCAAATCTACAGCTAAGGGATAGGCCAGGGCAAAAAAAAAAAAAAAGTGGTACCACATCTGCAAAGTTTGCTCCAGCTGAACTCTGCCCCAGTTGTGTAATGCTTTAAGTGTTTTTTTTTCCCAAGTATCACACATCTTCACCTGTGATGTAACCAGAGTACCTAAGTAAGAGGTAGTGTGTGTGCTCTGTGGAGCCTTCTGTAAATGTAATGTCCTGTCGTTGAATGCTTATCCCGCTGACCTCATTTCATTTATAGATTGATTCGGGCCTATTTAAGTACAACTGAAGTTAGATTACCATTTCAAGGAACATCATACAGTTAACTCATATCCTGCTGCATGAACATTTTAAACTCCTACGGCCTAAAAGTTCAGAATTAAGCAGCTACAGTGCAATGCACATTAACAGTCACAGTACAGTGTGACATCTCAGATTAATAACATTTAATTATTCTGTTGTAGGCAGTACATAAAAAGCTACAAACTGAACTTTCACTTAGTTATTCATTTGTTAACATGATATGTATGTTGATACTTGCATACCCTTCTAAGATGTGATCTAGGCATAAACAAAACTAAAAATGTTAATAAGGTTGCAAAAATGCAGTAGAATGTTATGTAGCATGGACATTTATTTATTTACATTTATTTGATTACCTCAGTGAGCAATGCACTTTTGTAGTGAAGAATGGAGTTACCCAAGACTCTTTCAGAACTATACATAAGCGAATGAATGAGGAAAGTGGGTTTGGCATAATGATTAAGGTCTTTACCTTAGAGACACAAGGTACAAAAAATTTGATTCTAACTTCAATTTATTGGCTAGGCTTAAAATTGCCCTTCTGGGCAGTTAGCCTAGCATGAACCTATAAGCAGAATTTATAATAATAGCAAACAAATAAACATTATATTATATAAAAGTGTATATCAAACATATGTTTACTATCACCAATTCACAGAATATTTTAAAATAGGCAAGACAAACGTAGGACAGTTTAGTGATACAAGAAATAAGTTGTAATATAGTTACCTCTCAACTTCTCTTCACCAAAATCTGTTACTAAAGTATAGAAAAATGGTAAAAATGTATAACAGTGTGTCAGCCAGGTGCAGTGAGACTAATAATGTAAAACATCATTTAATCAGATGCATTGATACATATAATACCTATTTCATAGGTTCATAGGTTCATAGATTAGTACTAAGCTAACTGCCCTTGTGAGCCATTTTAAGCCTAGCCAATGATCCCTTGTGAGACTCAAACCCTGCACCTTGTGTTTGTAAGACAAACACCTTAACCATTAAGCCACCCTCCCAACCCTTTAACTTTTGAACATCAGCAATTGTTAGGAATATATATTTTGAAATATTAATCATCAATGTGTAAAATTGCCTTCCTGCAGTACAAGATTTTTAAAAAGCTAAAATGAGTGACGTGCCTTATGATGTGTGATACTTGAAAGGTATAACAATAGAAGTTACAAACCTGTCATCAGCCAAAATTGTATCAGTCACATATATAGTATCTTTACCCATAATTCCATTGATAATGTGTTGTTCTTCACATTCATGTAATTATATTACAATCTGCTCCACTTGTAACTGTCTCAACATCTTTATCCCAGCAAAATGTGTATATATTGTAAATGTGACTATTTATCATCCAAAAAATAACACATTTTCTTTATTATTACCAATACATTAGGTCTTGCTTTTTTATTGTTTATAGGTTATTGTTCTTCACATTAATGCTACTGAGTTATAAATCTTCTGCACTTTTATTATTTATTTATTTCCAGTTTGATTACCGGGGAAGTCCACTGGGCCCAGAGAATCCGTTTTCAGTGGAGGCCTGGGGAGAAAAGCTCCATGAAACAGATTACAGTAAAGATAGCAGTTCAATAAAAAATAGGGTTGTTTGTCTTTCGGCTTTTCCCGGTTAGGGGTTGCCACAGCGGAACTCTGGTCCACTAATGATTGGCAATAGATTTTTACGGTGCCAAGTTGCCCATTCACGCATGTCTTTTGGAACGCCACTCGACCATGGGGATTAATGCTATGGGGAGGACATGCAGACTTCACACAGAAGGCACTCCCCACACTCCAGCCAAGAATCGAACGGGAGAACCTCTTGCTGTGAGGCTAAAAATAGGGTACAACTACAAATACATATCAAATAATACAAAGTGTGAGCAATATTGCCCATAATGGAAAAATATCGTGCAGATACACTTTAACAAATTCACACAAAGTCAAAAGCTATTTACAATATTTACAGAGTGTGAGAGATTGTATGGGAATTAGCTATAGAAGGTTATAGCCAGCTATAAGGTGCTTAGAAACTCAGGAGGATACCATCCCAGGGGCTTTTGTTAAAGAGTTCTAGCTAGGGAGAATGTATTTCCATTTCCATTTGGAGGAGAGGTAGGTATAAAGCTGTGTTTTGAAGTTGTTTGTATTTGACATTGTCCTTAGTGTGGAAGGGAGAGAGTTCCATTTCTTACCTATGGAGGAGAGGAGAAGTTGTCCAGCAGGATGTTTAGGTTTGTGGATAGTAATCAAGTTTTGGTGTTCAGATCTGAAAGTTCTGTTTGGGGTGTATGGGGGAAGGATGTTGGATAGAGCTGGTCATTTGGTTGGATTAAATATTAGTCTATGTGCTGTAGTGAGCTGGCGGAAGTCTAGGCAATTTGTGAATTCTAACCAGTTGAGGGATTGGAACCACTTCCATTTGGTTGAACTTTTGCAGAGCTTTTCTTCCGAGGAGTCTGCTGAAAAGGGGCTTTTGGTACAGCTAGACTTTCTTGCTCAACAAATGCAAAGAATTTGAAGATGTTAGACAGCACCATGAATTTTATTCTTTCACCGATTTCTCACTTTACCTAGTTTAGGGTCAAAATGAACCTAGAGCATACCTATGGGCAATTTAGAGGGGTGCTATTTTACATGCAGCATGTCTTTGGGATGTAAAAGGAAGCTGGAGCATTGAAAGAAAACCCAGAAGGACACAAGAAGGACAAGCAGACTCTGCACTGAAATCATTCCAGCCAAGAATCGAACATGAGAACCAAGTGCTGTGATGCAGCAATGGTAACTGCTAGACCGCTGTGATGCATGCTACTTTATTCTGCCCACCCAAAAATGCATTTCAACAATGTCTTTTATGTTTGGTACCAATTTCAGTAGAGGTTATTACAGCAGAACATGTTACCTGAGTTTTTTTTTTTACTAAGCTGTATTTTAAGCAGTAAATATATCATCATTGTAGATGGGGCATTAGTTTTTTTAAGGTGCACATTTTTCTAGAAAAATATTTTCATTACCTTTTGTGTTTATCCATAGGAAGTGAAGGGTTTTCTCCACCCTCCCTGCCCATTTTCTTCTCTAACTGGTTAAGCAGTGTAAGTGTGGTGGCTTTTACATGACCATGGGTTGCAGCATAGCTCTTTAACCATATATTTTACTTATTTGTATTTTAGGCAGTAAAATACACCAGTTCAGTATGCAGGCTGAGCAGTAAAAGCAAATATATCCTTATGTAGGACATTTTCTGACTGCTTTTCATCTGGGAGCAAAGTGCTTTATTTTTTTCTTTCTGTTTGTCTTTTTCTCTGACTGTCTGAGTACAGTGTTTATAGAGCATGTGTGGAGCAAAAGTTCATGCAAGGTAGGTCAGGGCATGAGCATTTTTGCAATGATGTGTGAAAACAGTTGGTGCCTAAGCTTAATCATGCATGTAAATGTAATAGATAGAACACAGGTGGGTATGTGTTGACAATAAGAGGGTACTTTGTAGAGAAGCAAGCAAAACAAAGCATTATGTTTAACTGATTAATTAACTTATTTTTGTTTATTAACCAGGGTAGAACACTGATCCCAATGGACCAGCTTTAGACTTCACCTGGGAGAGTACAATAGACTGAAGATAACAAAGCTGCATGCATAGTTATACATTTTTGCAATCAAACAATTAGCACTATAACTAAAAAGGCAACTATAAGTAGAAGGACAGCTTTAACTATAGCTATATGGGTTCCATTCAGAAGACCAAGTCAACAGGAAGTCAAATGTCATATCATTGAGACCATATGATCAATTTTCTGAAATGCTGAAGCTTTTGAAACACCTTCCTGAACTGTACAAGCCTATCATCAACAATGACTTCAACAATAACTGCAAATGATGCATCCACATTAATTTAAGAAGTGATTATATCACCCATGGCTTATTGAATCAATGCTGGTATTGCACTAGCGCACATTTGGCAGCTGCAGATTGCATCCCCTAACAGCTTTCTCCCATGGTAGCTAATGTTGAGAAACTGTGGTGAGAATCATGGAATCTGTTTCTTGGCTAAATAAGAGGTATTGTGGGAACTGTGGTCTTAAGTTATAGTTAGTATACTTTTTAGTTAATCTGCTGGCAAAACGGGGGAGGTCTGTAGGTTTAAGAGTTTATAGGTGAGAGAGACTAAGAGTTGAGTGCACCTTTATTTTACTAAAAGCCATATGTTTTGAAGGACATTGCAATCAAGCTCTCTTTTGAAGGCCAAAAAGATGACTCTACAGATATTGGTAGGTATGGTTTAGAGGGAGGTCAAATTTTGTTGGAAGCACTGGCTATGATTGGAAGACCATGTTCTAGTCATGCCATCAGACTTTCCTTGCCTATGGCTGCTCTGCTAACTGAGGAGAGAAAATGGAAGATCTTTTTTGGAGCAGAAAAGTAGGGAGTTGTCTTTTGATTTAGTGGCAGAGTTATGATGTTGAAAGTTAAGGTTTTGGACAAGCCAGATAACTAGGTATTTGAAGTGATAGAGCAGCCTCAGTGGTGCAGAGGTTAGCGTTGTCACCTCTAGCAAGAAGTTTTCCAGTTCCCTGCAGTCATATGGGTTTCCTCCAGGTGTTTCAGTTTCCTCCCATATTCCAAAGACATGCAGTATGTGGATTGGGCAATCTAAATTGGCCGTAGGTGCAAGTGAGTGGTATGGATGAACTACCATGGCAGGACTAGCCACCTGGCAGTGCAAACCTTGAGTCAAGATGATTGTCACTGTTGAAGTGGCACCCCGACCCCATGTGCAAAATGGGAAAAAAGGGTCGCGGATGGATGAATGGTTCTTTCTAAAGCTAGTTAGTTGCTAAGCTGAATGCCCCATTCAGTGGGGATGCTGAACATTTTTGTTTGGTACTGAAGATCATAGATTTTGTCTTTTTGGCATTGAGTTTAATTTTATTTTTGAGGAGCCAGTTAGAAAGTAGGGAAATGTCTTCTTCAGGTACTGTTTTGATGGTGGTGGGAGAAGTCTGGGTTGTATAGATGACTGTGTAATCGGCTTATAGAATGACACAGAGCTGCGGGAAGTCCATGTGTAGGTGAATAATAAAGAGGGAGAAAACTACAGAAGATAAGATGATACTTGTGTTACACGTGATTAGGGGTGAGAAAGAGGAGAATTTTCCAGGAAGATTCTGAATCACAGAAGAAAGTCATAGCTGAGCTGAAATAAAGAAGTCTACTAGAAGGTAATGGTCCACTGAGTCACAGTCTTTTTTTCAGGTTCATGACAATAACACCTGGTAAAAGTCCCCTGTTTACATTCATGAGGATGTCATTGGTGAGTAGGGCTTCGTGGTACTACTGACATCCAAAAAGCCATTTTGATGTGGAAAAGGATGCTTTATTTTTTTATTTTATTTTATTATTTTGTAATTTTTTATTTGGTTTTAAAACAATAAATAAACAAATCAATTATAAAACAAACAAATAACTATTTATACAGGACCACAGCTGATCAATACATCAAAGGTTTATATATCAACAACAATTAATATTTTTCAAGCAAGTCTTTTAAGTTTAAGCCAAGATTTATGTGAATGTGTTATATTAGAAGTACTCATCTTTATAGTATGCAATTCACTACTGCAAGCAATGTTTGCCGCACTAATAAATTCAACACTAGAGGGGGTAACTTTACCTTTCAAATTTTTAGTAATTACTTTTCTGGCTATAGCAATAATTAGACCGAAGAAGAGGCACTTTGTGTTTTTGGAATTATCTCAGGAATTGGAGCTTTAAATAAAACTAAAGATTTAAAAATATTACATCTATCTGACCATAGAGCTTGAATGACATTATTATATTTTTTTCTAAAAAGGGGGAGATAACTTCACATTCATATACCATATGTGTCCAGTCAGCTATTATTTCAGAATCACATCTCCAGCATTTAATTCTATTTGATTTATACATAATTATAATTTTGTTAGGGGTGACAAAAGCTCTGTGTAAGAATTTCCAAGTGAAAATTTTCCAATATAATGAAGATGTAGTTTTATCTGTAGATTTTAATATTATTTTTATATATTCTTCAGAGAAGTACTCATTTTTAATTTTTGAGGCGTAGTTCCAATAGGAATTGTCTAAATATGTTAAATCTAACTTAAGAATTTTATAAATTTGTGATAAATATGATTTATTTTTCATTGCCTTAGTGTTGGTATTTATTAAGAATGCCAATAATTTGAACTATTTCTTATCTAGGTTAAATATCATATTAATTTCTGTGTTCACAAAGTCTCTAAATATTTGTAAAATTAACAAATTCTCAGAATCTTCATTGTATTTGGACCTTACATTTTCAACAGTGTATATATATATATATATATATATATATATATATATATATATATATATATTAGTAACATTTAAGAACTGATGTCAATAAATTAAGTTACTTTGTTGTTTCAGTACTAGCACTTTGTTGAAGTTATGAGATTCTAAGCAGTCATTTGTATATGCAATGGGAAACATAGAAAATATTAAGTCTATAATACAATGATCTGAATATGCAAACATTTGGAAAGAGTAAATGATGTTATTTAAATAGGGAATTTGAGAAGATGGTGTAATTCCATTTACGCAAAAATCTTTTAATAACCAGCTAAAACTATTAGGGACTATTTGTTTATGACTGGTTGTGATATATTTATTATTTACTAATAATACTTCTTGATGTATTTGTTTCCATTTTGAATCATAAGATGAATTTATCCACAATGCTATAACTTTTACAATTGTTGAAGTAGCATACAATTGAATATCAGGGAATCCTGTTCCACCATTATCCCAACCCTTTGTGTGCCAATCAAAGGAAACTCTTGGTTTATTAGAATGCCAAAAAATTAAAGTAAATTTTAAATAAAATATTATTAATCTTCTTCATCAATTTTTTCTGTTGGAGATAGTACTAAAGATTCTAAGACAAAAAAGACGTTATGTACTCACTATAATGCTCCATGTGAGTTGTTCATCTTGCCTTCATTCTTACTGATGGGCTAAGAGCCAATCCTCGGCTCCAACTCAGCCAAATGCAAAAGCTTGAAGCCTCCAACCAGCTCGTGGCCTACTCCCTATCCCATGATGCACTGGTGCTTCCCCCAGATCTTGTTTGCTGCCAATAAATGTATAAGCCAACTCTTAATATATCAATAGCATGGAAAAATACTAGATAAAGGTCAAATACAGTCACATCATGCCTCAATTCTTGGTCCTGTCTGGTGGGGGATGGAAGGTGGGACATAAGAATGAAGGCGAGATGAACAACTCACATGGACTGTTATGGTGAGTGCATAACTTCTTTATGTGAAGTTGTCCTATCTCGCCTTCACTCTTACTGATGGGTTAGCGTCCCAAGCACCATCTTTCTCGGGTGGCTCACGGGAGTATATTCTTCAGGACAGTAGAACCAAAGGAAGCCCTGTCCCTGGAGGCCCTATCCACTTTTTAATGAGTGATAAAGGTATGAGGCCTTGACCAAGTAGCTGCTGCACAAATTGTATCTACTGGTAATTTGGCAGAAAAAGATGAGGAAGTGGATACAGCTCTAGTAGAGTGGGCATTTATCTTGTCTTCTAATGGTAAATTAACTGAAGTGTAAATAAAGGAAATACAGTCTGATAACCATTTTGATAACGTGGTTTTGACAACAGGAGCACCCTTCTTGGAGTCTGAAAAGGAAACAACGGATTGATCTGTTTTCCTGAAATCCTTGGTCCTGTCCAAATAGAAGCATAGCTGTCTGTGAACGTCAAGCTTGTGCAGCATATACTCTGCCTTATTGCCATACTTGGGGAAGAATACAGGCAATTCTATAGACTGATTGAGATTTGTTTCTAAGCATACCTTCGGTAAAAATGAGGGATTTGTCCGGAGAGATACTCTATCATTATGAAAAATCATGTAAGCAAGTTTGAGGGACAAGGCCTGTAATTCTGAAACCCTCCAAGCAGAAGTAATAGCTACTAGAAAGATGGTTTTCCATGTAACATATTTTAGGTCACGTGAAGAGGCTGGTTCAAAAGGTGATAGACTTATTCGTGATAGAACAAAATTTAGATTCCACAGAGAAAGAGGAGATTTGATCGGTGGTCTTAAATGTATAGTGCCTTTGAGAAAAGCCTTTGAGAGTCTATGAGACATGATATTAGGCCCTTCCTCATCAAGATGGAAGTTGGAGATTGTAGCTAATTGAACTCGAATAGTTGTGGGAGCTGCTCCTTCATTGAATAGTTTTGTAAAAAATTCCAAAATAGAAGCTATTGCAGCTAAACTGAAAATCTTTTCCATTTACTGAGATATAGCTTTCTGGTGGATGATTTGTGAGAGGGACAGACAGAGGATGTCAATATATGCTGCGCTGCAGCTGAAAGATTTTGAAGCCTGGCTATGTTTGGAATTGGAGCAGCCAAGCTGTCAATTTGAGGGACCGCAGAGATGGATGAAGAGCTCCCGATGAGTGAGTTAGGAGGTCTGGAACTTGGTCCAGGATCCAAGGTTCTTCCAATAAATGAGGGTGAAGAAATGGGAACCAAATCTGACGAGGCCAATAGGGAGCCATCAGAATTATGGTCCTTCCCAGAGCACTGGCTTTCTGTAAAACATTGGGTATCAGAAGTAATGGTGGGAAAGCATAAAGGAGACCCAGGGGGTCAATCGTGTACAAGTGCATCCCTTGGGGCTTCCCCCGATGGGGGGATTAGGACAAAGTAGCTGCTATATTTTGTGTTTGTGGGTGTGGCAAAGAGATCACAGCACGGCTGACCCCATATGCAAAATATGTTTTCTGCCACTTCTTTCCTTAGGGACCACTCGTGAGGCAATAGAATTGCCCTGCTCAGCTTGTCTGCTATCACGTTGGACTTCCCCAGGATGTGCATTGCCATCAGAAAGCACTGGGTGTAGTTCGCCCATTGCCATACTCTCAAGGCTTCTCAACATAGGGGGTAAGATTTGGTTCCTCCTTGTTTGTTTATGTATCAGTCTACTGACATGTTGTCTGTCTGGATTGCAATGGTCCCCAGAGGAAGAGTGTCTTGAAAGGACTGCAACACTAGAAGTACTGCTCTCATCTCTAGGACATTGATATTCAGGTAAATCTCATGTTCTTTCCATGTGCCTTGGGCTGTTCTTCCGTGATAATGCCCCCCCACCCTATCAGGAAAGTGTCCGCGGTCACTATGGCAGTTGGGTTGGGTAGAACAAAGGGATGTCAGATTGTTACACAATGCGTTGTCAGCCACCACTGAAGGTCCTTCTTGCATGAATTCATGATTATAATCTGATGCAACATTGGAAGTTCCTGAAAGGACCACTGCATGAAAAGGAGCCATTGTAGTATCCACATATGCATCCGACCCAGTGGAATTGCAATGATTGCTGCTGCCATTGTGCCCAGAAATTTGAGAACCATGGAAGCTGGGGCTTTTTCTTTTGAGAGGAGGACTAGAACCTGTTGCCGAAGAACACAGACCCTTTCTGATGGAAGTTTTAAGGTAATTGTGGTGGTGTCCAGATCTGCTCCTATAAAAATGGTATGTTGCGATGCCAATAAGGCAGATTTTTCTAGGTTTATGGTAATCCCCAACTGATGGCATAGATTCATAGTAGTGTCCCTTGCTTGAATGAGCTGATGCCTGGTGGTGGCAGTTAGGAGCCACTCGTCCAAGTATGGAAACACATGGAATCCCAAACATCTTAGGTGAGCTGTGACTACTGCCATGCATTTGGTGAACACTCTGGGCCTGTTGTGAGAACAAAGGACAGTGCTCAAAATTGATAGTGACTGGCCCCCAGCCAAAAGCGCAGATGATCTCTGGATGGTCTGTCCATTTTTATGTGATAGTACGCATCCTGGAGATCTATCAAGCACATCCAATTGTCTTTTCCTAGAAAAGGAAGTATCAGCTGCAGTGTAAACATCCAGCACTTTGTCTTCTCACAGATTTGTTTAATCTGCTGAGATCCAAAATGGGCTTCCAGTCCCCTGTTTTCTTTGGAACTAAAAAGAACCTTGAGTAAGCTCCAGATCCTATCTAGTCTGCGGGGACCAGCTGGACGACTCTTTTTTGTACCAACCTTTGAATTTCTATGGTTGCTTGTTCCCTGTGACTGGGTGGAACGTCCAGGTTTTTTCTTATTGAGGTAGGTAGGGTGGAAAAAGGAATAGAGTGACCTCTGGATATGATGCTTTGTACCCCACTTACCCCACTGTCATTTGTTATTTTTAGCTAGGTATGTGGGTACAAAGATAGGCATCCCCCGACTGCCTCCAGAGATGAACAGGTGGGCCTCCTCTCAGGAGCGCTGATAGGGCTTTCCAAAGAACTAATCGGTGTCACCCTGGTTCTGCGGATCCCCTCTGCCATGTGGATGGCATCTTCCATTATTACCCCCTCCTCTGCCTCTGGAGGGGGGTTCACCACAAATGTCCTGAAAGGCTCCTTGAGTTTTACAGAACCACATCTTTCCTCCTTTCTGACCTTTGGGGTAAGGTCTGATAGGTGTGGAAAAATGGACTCCGATGGCAGAGTCTTTCCATCTTGTTCACTCCTGGTAAGCATTTCTTTCACTTTGGGTCCAAAAGGGGATGAGCCATCGAAAGGGGTGTTGATAAAGGATGACTTAAAGGGCTCCACAAAGGGACATAAGAGCATCCAGGAATGTCTCCTAAGGGCAATTCCTGTACCTGCTGCTCTGCTCGCTCCATCAGCTGTGTAGGAAAGCAGACGCATGGATGAGTTTGTTAGGGAATTGAGGGTGGAGAGCTGTAAGGATATTTTATCTGAGAGCCCTGCAGCTACTGAACCCTGTAGAGTATCTCCTAGCTCTTTTAGGAGATCTGTCTGCAATCTAGTGAAATGCGTCAGATAATTCAATGACCTAAGACAAAAGTCACTGAGGTAAACATGCGCTCTCCATATCTGTCCATGACCCTTGAATCTTTATTCGAAGGATGGACCTACATCAGAGTTTTGGATAACTCCTTCTTGATGGCTGCTGCCATCACCATGGCATCAACAGGGACTTCCATGGTGAGAAAAGCCTTGCCCTTACGTGAGGTAATAAACTTATTAGACCTCCTAGGGACAGGTTCCACTGAATCTGGAGACTCCCACACCTTTCAACAAATTAGGTCCATGAGTTTATTGAAAAGTGGAGACACCCAAGAAGTGGAGGGCTGAGACCCAAAAGCCTTCAGGTAGACTGACTCATTATCAGTAGATTTGATGGCCTGCTAATCACCCCTCTGCTTGAGAATCTCTACGATATCTGTGAAGGAGATATCTTCTGAGGGTGACTGTGGGGAACATTCTGAATCATCCAAGTTAATGTCTAAAGTGACGGATTCCTGAGGGGAGTCCAGATGCTTCCTCTTGCATAGCCTCTTCCTAGGAACTTCCTCAGTGGGAGCTTGTGATGAGGTCTCAGAAGAGCAGGGCTTGCCCAATGGGGCATCCTGATGCTCTGGGTCTGTACGCTTTTGTGGAATCTATGAAGCAGAGGTAGATGCAGGTGCTTTAGGGGAGGAGTTTGCTGGTCCTGATGATGTGGATGCCTGGGGGGACAATACTCTCCTCATAGCATTGAAGGCCCGCCTGCTCCAATACAAAGGAACCCCTAGATCCAAAGAAACAGGTAATTCCTTCTGCACCTAAATGGTGGGCTCTTTGCCAGAGGTAGGTGCTGAACTCACCCGCGCCAAAGCACTGAGAGGCAAGGTCAGAACCGAAATATCGGTTCAACTATCCTCCCTGGATCCAACTGGTAAGTTTTGGCTCCTAGACTCCTCGGTCAGCACTGAGGAGGTCTGAGTAGTTGGAACTGATAGTCCTGGAGCAGGTGTTGGCTCTGACGGTTCCACAATCATCAGCTCCGAGCACTCCGGCTCCGAAGCCTTGAGTCAGATCGGAGGAGGAACAGTAGAAGGAGGGAGGGTTATGGTTGATTCTGAAACCCCAGGGGTTGGCCCCAACAAAAGCTTGGCCAGCGCTGGTGTCTGCAGAAGCCTCTGCACCACACAATCCATGTCCATGTCTGAAATTCTTGAGGGCTGAGAAGATGTGACAGAAGAGGCACTGATTGTAATATTGGAGACTTCAAGGTAGGAGATACTGGCTCCAATAGTGAGGACCAGCTCCTACCAACAACAACCATTGGCTCCAAGGTTAGTGGTGCCAAGGTCAATGGTTTTTCAACCCTACATTTACTGGTCAATTAACTTTTCTTCAGCTCTGATGACCCAGAGGATGTCTTGGAAGATTTGGATTGTTTGTCATGTGTATCACCCTTATCTAGTGATTCCTGGAAAGAGGGTTTTACCAAACCCCTTGCTATAAGTTTGCTTTTTCTTTCATGCATCACCTTGGAACTAAAGGAGTGGCATATTGAGCAATCCTCTTGAAGGTGAACCTCACCCAAACAGTAAACGCACTCAGAGTGTCCATCTGTGATGGACATTTTTCCCCACATTTAGGACATTTTTTAAACCCAGACTTGGACTTCTCTTTTTCCTGCTGAGACATAATGACAATCCAAAACAGGCAACCACAAACACACTTATATAAGATTAATCCTTCTAATTTAAACAGGCTAGAAAAACAGTCTTATAGTTTGTGCACTAAAAGAAAATGCCCTAATAAACACAGGCTTAAGAAAGTAAAGAAATTAGCCTTCTAAAACATCAGGCTATTCAGAAAAAACACAGTACTCAGTAAATATGTATGTATATATATATATATATATATATATATATATATATATATATATATATATATATAAGAATTCACACTAACTATGGGAAGGGAGATAACAAGGCCTAATAAAAATGGCCACAAAGGAGACTAGGAACGTATTATAACAAAAAATGCACAAGCACTTTGGCTAAACACTCCTAAACCTAGCTAAATACTTGTTGTTGTTGTTGTGTCTTTCGGCTTTCCCAGTTAGGGTCGCCACAGCGGAACTCCGGTCTGCTAATGATTGGCAGTAGATTTTTACATGCCGAGTTGCCGGCCCTGATGCACAACCTTCAACGAAGGTACGCCCATTCACGCATGTCTCCACAAAGAAGATGCTCTAGCTGAGAATCAAACAGGACAACGTCTTACTGTGAGGCGACAATGCTACCACAGCACCACCACTAAACGAGTATAATCCTAACTTCTAATAACAACAATCTAAGAAACAGAAAAAGTACTCAAAATTTCACTGGCCAGAGCTGGTGAAATGCCCGATCTGTTGCAGCAGCAAACGAGATCTGGGGAAAGCACTAGTGCATCATGGGATAGAGAGCAGGACACAATCTGGTTGAAGACCTCAAGTTTTTGCATTTGGCCGAGTCGGAGCAGAGGATCGTCTCTGAACCCATCAATAAGAATGAAGGCGAGATAGGACAACTTCACATCAATATTTTAGGAAGAATTACCATCTTAATAAGCATTAATCATTCTGCCATGGCAGAGAAGAATTTGTTCCAATTTGTGACTAAATTTAAATTGTTATCAACACCCTACTGAAAGTTTGTATCATTTCTTTACTATTAGGCATAATGGTTATACCAATTGAAGTTAGAATATTTTTGTTTGTTTTTTTTTTTATTTTTTTTTTATTTTGTTAATAATGTACTTATTTTATTATGATTAAATCTTAAGTTTGAGATTTCTTAACTGACTCATAGAATTAATTATATGTTCTAATGAATTCTCTGTATTTCCTATTAGTAAAATATCAGCAGCAAAGAGTTGAATTTCTGGTTCAAAATCTTCTTTTATTTTGATATCATTAATGTTCTTATTGGATCTAATACTATTAGCAAAGGGTTTTATAGCTAATGCAAAAAGTAAAGGTGATAATGGACAGCCTTGTTTTGTGCCTTTTTATAATTTAAAGGAAATAAAAAGAAAATAACTTATTTTAACATAAGCACAAGAGTTATCATATAACTTAGAAATTAATGCAATTAGCTCAGGTGAGAAATTATACACATTATGCATTTTAAACAGGTATGACCAATTAACTGTGTCTAAAGACATCTAAATTGAGACTAATGATAGAAAGTTCTGTTTTTATTTTTATTTGCATAGTCTATAAATATGTGTGTTTTTATTATATTAGCCTGTACTTGTCTATTTAAAATAAACCCAGTCTGATCATTGTTAGTTTGCATATAAGTAGATTACTTTTGTTAGTTAAAATGGACATGAACATCTTATAGTCCACATTTAAAAGTGAAATGGGTTTGTATGATGAGCACCTTGTAGGATCCTTATCTTGTTTTAAAATATGTGATATAAGGGAATATTTCCATGATGGGGGACTTCAGAAGTTGTTTTTATTTCTCTATAGTCCTTGTCTAATATTTTAACTGGATCATCCGGTAGTATTTTATATAGTTCTGTTATAAGACCATCTAAGGCCAGCACCTTATTAATTTTTATTTTTTTTATTTGATCTTTTATTTCTGTTGAAGTGAACGGTCTAGCATGTTTTTATTTATTCACTTGTCATTTTATTATTTATATTTTCCCTTAGAAAAGTTTCAACTATATCATCACTATCTAGGTTATTTGTATTATTATTTATATTTTCATAAAATATTTAAAATCCTCAAGAATACCTTTAATATCTGTCCTTCTTCCTTTTTTATTTATATGTTACGATTTATTTGATATGATTTAGTTAATTTTCTTTCATCTAAAAGCAAGTTTATGCAAGCTTAAATATGCCTGAAGTTTAAGTTTGTCCAGGTTTATTGAAACTTTTTGATTTAGAACTTCAGCATATTTTGTGTTTACGTTTTTAAGTTCAGACTGACTGATAATGTCATTTGGTGTTAGACTTTAGTGTGTCTATTTTGGCCTGTAGTGTATTTGATTCTTTGTCCCGTTTTTTTGTTTAATTAATATACCAGCTTGTAACTCGACCACTGGTCTATGGAATATATGCAGACGACCTGAAATTGGATAAACTGATTACATGTGTTACAGGTAAGGCATGTCTGCAAAATAACTTGACTAAATTGACCATTTGGGCACAGGAGAATAATATGTAATAAATACAAGAAAAACTAAGCATATGAGATTTGGTAGCCGTAAACTGAAAGGTGACTATTTAGTACAGCACACAGTGATTGAAACTGTAGATTAATTTAAGGACCTGGGTATATGGGTAGATTCAGCTATGAGTTTTACTAACCATATCAACCAATTGCTTAATGATAGTTATAGAACTATAGGCTGTATAAAAAGATTTATAAAGTCTAGGAAATAAAAAACAATGGAGTAATTGTTTGTTAGTTACATTAGACCCAAACTTGAGTATGGAATAACAATATGGAAACTCTATAAGAAAACAAGCATGAGTAAACTGGAAAGAGTACAATCAAAATATACCTAGGGTATTAATGGATTTGAAAATTTAAGTTATTATGAAAGACTAAAATATCTGAACTTGTACAGTGTCTCTTACAGATATCTAAGAGGAGATCTTATTCAGGTATATAGGGCATTTAGTGACAACTACCTCTGGGGATGTTTGGGGTTAACAAAAAATACTAGAGAATCATCAGACAACCTTTGTAGAAGATTCTGTAGGAATGAGAAGTGTACTTATTGGTTTTCTGACAGAGTAGCTGATTCATGGAACAGACTACCAAATTACAATAAAGCAAGTACCAATTTATATATTTTCAAGAACAGGCTGTATACTTATTAAGGGAACAAGTGTTTTGGTATATTGGTAAGCTAGAAGGGCACTAATGTCCATGCTTGAAATATTTGTATGTATGTATTTATATAAGTAATCCTTTAGTGAATCCCACAGGACAATGTCAGATACTTCACCATTTATGTTTATTTCTAGGAAATTTTTGATCTTTTTAACATATCAGTCCATGAATCCTTTTATTTTAATAATGTATCCTGGTAATCTCTTGTGATATATTAAATTGTAATATTTTTTTAAATAATATTAAAGATTATAGCTTTATGTTCTGATAATGGACATGAAGCTATTGAAACTTCTCTGGCAGCTTCATAGGTTCATATGTGTTTACTAGGCTAATGACCACAAGAATCGTTTTAAGCCTAGCCATTCATCCTGAATCTCTGACAATTTCTGGTACCTTTGATAAATGTAAGCAGGGGCTTGGGAGAGGAAACATTTAAAGCAGGGGCCTTTGAGATGAACCATTTACAGGCTGCCTATGTCCATCAGAGATATAGGTACCAAGCCAAGGATGAATTTCCGGTTCCCCATCCACTTGTCCAAGTTACAGTTGAATTGAGTTAGGGAGGAACTCTGCTTCACATGGATGGTGAGCCTATTCCAGAGACATGGGTAGTCTCTGCGATAATTACCTGTCTCTCCAGCAGGTCCTATTTATATCACAGGTAAAGTTTAAGTCTTTAGAATGGGAAAGTCTGGTGCTGTTTGTTTTATTGATATGCAGGAGGTCCCTCAGAGTAGTTTCTGACAATGCCCTGTATACCAGGCATAGCTCTTCCCTCCATAGCCTGTTGGAGACAGACAACAGGTATAGGGCCTTGAGGCAGTCTGCATAGGACATTTTACTTATGCCCTGTATTCTTTTACTGAGGGACCTCTGTGGATGTTCCATTTGTTGAGTATACCCAGTTAGGTACATAGCAAAGGGGGCATTGTATTCAATGATAGCTGTGATGAATGCTGAACACAGTGGAACAATGACTTCCTTGGACCTAGATGCCATACCTTTGTTTATAATTGTGCAACATAGAATGATTTCCTCACTGCTGTAGACACGTGATCATCAAAGGCTAGATTACTGTCTATCTGTATCCCCAAGTCCCTGACTAGTTGGTCAACTCTAAGGGGTGTGTTGTCAATATGATAGTTACCAGGGGTGGATGAATTCCCTAAGGATACTATTATGCATTTCTTGGCATGGCTGTGATTCCAGCTGTTTGTCTGTGTCAGCCCTTCCTGGAGAACATTTGTGTTGGTGTGGGATTCAATGACAGCTCCTAATTTGCAATCATCTGCAAATGTAGTCAGCCATAGACTATTGACATTGGCCTTGACTTCAGAGAAGTAAATTCCAAAAAGGAGTGGTCCAAGGACTGATCCCTTAGAGGCTCCACTTGTGACTGGCCTATTTGTAGAGGTGGACTCCCCAATTTTAACTTTATGGGTCCTGCCTGTGAGCCAGTTGACGATCTACCAAGTGACATATGGGTTTGTATCTTACCTGTTGAGTTTGTCAACAATACCCAAGTGGGGTATTGTGTCAAATGCCATGGCCAGATCAAGGTAGACAGTGTGAACCATTTTGCTATCATCCATTGCTTTGGAGACCTCCTGATATATGATAACAGATTGTTTGAGAAAAAAGGATGCTTTATCTGTTTGGTATATTCCTTAAGTTTTACATTTTTCCTAGGGTAGACTGAATTGAAATTGTCGTAAGTCGTTAGTGTTTTCAGGATGTGTTTGCTTAGGTATGCGTTTTACATATTCCTACAATGTAAGAATTGCATTGGAGGACAGACAAAGACTGTACATGTGGTGGAAGATGGGAAGTATATGATCTCTGCATAATACAATGAATCAAAGCAAAAGATTCTCTTCTCTAGTGGTGAGACTGGTGGAGATTTTACTGATGTATTTCTTAGTTTATTTGTTATTTTTTGAAGCCTATAGCAGGGGTGAATGGAGAGGGGGTTTCAGGTTCAATAACTGGGGCATCTATGTATTGTGAGGAGAGGGAAAGTTGGGTAGAGAATTCATTAAAGAAGACTATTGTTGAAAGCCTGCCAGACAGGATGACAATGGGGTCTTTATGCATGAGTGTTATATGGAACATGCACTGTGTGGCCATTAATTAAGTCCCAAATTTTTGAGGCTATTTTCAGTGCATTTTGAGTGGAGTGAATGAAGTTAGCTTTATGTCTTCTGGTAGCTTTTCTGGCTAGGCTTCTTAAAGATATACATTTGTCCCTGGTTTCAGGAGACGGAATGTTTTTCTCTTTGAGCCAGACTTCATCTATTAGTTTGAGCAAGGCCTTAAAATCCTTTATGAACTATTATATTTCTGGTTTACTCTAAGAAATAGTGATCTTGCAGGTTGAGAAGAGTGGCTTGTTAGGGGAGGCTGCAAGGTTGGTAGGATCTGTGTTTTGGAGAAAAGGTTGCCATTTACATTGTGACAATTCCTCTTTTAGAGCTGCAATGTTTTTGGTGTTCATGGTGCAGAAGGTGATATGTTTTGCAATGGGCTTGTTAAGTGCAGCTACTACATGAAATAAAATGAGCAGTGATCACTAAAAGAAGAGGGAATTATAGTGATTT
>NC_056748.1:462522918-462532918 GCF_019279795.1 Protopterus annectens
GCTGCTTTTATCATATCTTCTTTATAATGACTTATTTCCTTTTCTGTATTCATTTACTAACAATACTTCTTGCCTTAGTTTTTTTGTTCATTACTTCCATAATGGCATTTGCTTGTTCCATGTCTTTCCTTTGTTACTCTGTATTGTCATGATAGTACTTTATCTGTTATTAGTTTAGCTGCACAATAATATATTCTACTTATTTCTGTTACATCACACAAATCTCTCTTAATTGTCCTAATTACAAAGTTCATCAGTATCACCACTCTTATAACACTTTGGGTCTTATTTACTTTCTGTAGTCTGTTTCTCTTATCCATGTTAGTATGTCTGTCCATTTCTATTAGATCAAGCAGGTCTTCCCTTAGAGCATGGTCTTCTTGTCTGAGACTACCCACTTTGCTCACTATTTTCCACTCTTTATCTTGCTAAACATTCCTAACTGAAATTCCAGCAAAGTCTCCTGCAGAAGGTTTCAAGATTTTACTCTGTGGCATATTCTCTATATGTGCCCTGTTCTGTCTGTTGCACCATTTCCAGGGAATCCATTCATACATTGTGCGGTGATATTGCCTGTATCAGAGTCTCCACACTAAACCCTTCCCTTCTGATTTGGGCTGTCACTTCAATTTCTATCTGTTGCTTTTCTGTCTCATTAAATGTTTTGCTTTTTAATGCATTCTTATTCTTTCTTTAGTAAAATTTACCATGTGTGTATGTCTTTGTCAGTATGTAGCTACAGATATCTTTGGAACTGCAGTAGTCATATTAGAACAGCTTTCTTTTCTGCATAAATATTACACCATACCAGATGTCGTTTTTTTTTCTCTTTCCCAAGTCTCTGCTTCTATTTTATGAGTTTTGCTAGCCTCTGATTTTTGTTCTTTTTATACCACATTCTCAAGTGCACCTTTCATCAGGCAACCTAATGTTTCCTTATCTAAATACTTTAGCTTTCAACAATTCTTTTTTGGAGCAGTTATTTTTCTTTCCTCTAACTTCTTTATTGCTCTTGCTGAATATCAATTTTGTGGACATTCTGAATTTGTTGCATAGAAACAATATACAGAATCTTTTTTTATCCCCAACTGTCCACTTTACTGTCTCTATGCTTCTTGCTTTGAGTACACACACACACACACACACACACATATATATATATATATATATATGTATAATTAGTATTAGTATCAGTATTACTAGTATTATTAAAGCTGCTTTCCTCAGTCATATGGGGGTCGCTTGCAACATGGCCCAGTCCTATAATAGGAAAATTTCCTTGTAAGGAATATTCTAAACATATTTTTTCCAGTCCTGGCACCAATGCATGCATCAGAAATTGGTATTTTGTTACACTGGGACCTATGCATGCAGTCTTCTTTTTTATTTTTTGACCTGTCACTCTCTATCGTATATCAAATACAGTTTTATATCAGCAATAAACAAACCCAAAAATGCGAAAACCAAACGGAAACACAATAACCACCAAGGCAGGAAGAAAATAAAATAAATAAATTCAAACTCCAGTAAACGAATAAACAATTTATTAAAAGGTAAGCGCTTTCACAATAGTTAATATTGCTTCATGAGACAATTTTATATCAGTATCATCCTGGTGAAACCTTGTAAAAGCAAGAGTCCACCTAATGAAAGTACTGACCAAAGCTGAAGGATGAAGTCAGCTCTAGCAACACTATTCTCTTTTTCTCACTGATTTTATCTCTCCATAGGACCCGGATGTGAGCCTGCTGATGTAAGAAGAAAAGAGGCGAGGATCGAGTTCAGATCCTGATGAATCTGACTTTCAGGAGAAGAGGAGTGATCTCACCTTCATCTGAAATAACTTGTCAATGATGTATCTGAGAAACCATTTATTGTTGGATGCTGTCCATTTTTCCAAGCTCATTGTTAAACAGTGGATGTGACATTGTGTCAGATGCTTTTTCTGTGATTGGCAAAGTTTCTGAAAAGTAGTCGTTGTCCATTCCTTTACATATATTGCATTAGGTAAAGACAGGAGACCAAATGTGGTGTTATGGCATTATCTGAAGCAACTGTGTATGCAATGTGTGTTTTCTGAGGTCACTATGTATTACAGGCTTTTTGGAGGTGTGTATATGTGTGTGTGGGGGGGGGGGGGTAAGAGGGAAAAGTCAAATACTGTACTAACCCAGACTAATTATTTTCCTATCCTCTATACCTCACCCTACATCCTTTCTTTTCTTCCATTTACGTATTCTTTAAAATACTATTATACAACATATATGTATCTTGCACCTGATCATGAAATCACTAAGTGTTTTGCAATTTGTATGTACCTGTTGGGGGGGGGGATATAAAAAAAATTATTATAATTGGCTTTTGTAATACTCACTGTTTTATAATATCTGTAATAACTTCTGTTTTAACTATGTATGATTTCTTGGAGCTTTTCTCCCCGGGCCTCTACTGAAAATGGACATGTATCCAGCTAGACTAGCCCGGTCAACAAATGTAAAATAAAATAAAATAAATAAAAATAAATAAATAAAATAAAATAGTACATTAGAAGTAAGGGAACATACCTCTTTCTCGCATCTCTTCCAGATTTTCAAACAATTTCTCATTTTACACTAAAATGTTGGCCTGCCCTTCTTAATATACAAGATTTTTGTAATAAAACAGTAAATGTTACATTCACTAAATAATCCCAGACATTTTTCAGAAAATGCATATTAATACAGCATTCTTATTCATTCAACTTTGTGAGTGTGTAGTAGCAATATTTACAATACGTCCCAGATTTTAGGCTTTTATTATGTTTTATTTTGTCCCTTGTTTTTGAGTTAAAAGGTTAAGAGCTACACAGAGAAATGGTGTTGAGGAAGCTGTGTGAACATTTGTGGAGCTTTCACTGACCAAAGTAACCTTAGCTTATGTTGATAACCTGTTTAGGGGTTAAAGGCTTAGAGGTAGCATTTTAAAAATCACATTTGCTCCTCTTTTTAATAAAGTAACAAAAAATATTTTTGTAATTTTTTTAGGTCTCAGTGCTTTTGTTAATCTTATGCATCCTCTTTACTTTTGCCTTCAGATTTTTAAAGATCTCTTAATAACATATATGTTTACTCTCTTTTAAAAACATAACATTTTATGTTAAGAATAACAATGACAAGTGGCATTTCTACAACACTGCTTAGGAGTTGTAATTTAAGCATTTCAGGCAAAATACTCTGTGGCATTTAGAAATATGAATAAGATTTGATAGTTTGGTATGTTAAACTTTTGCAGTTGTTTGCAGATGTTATCATTTAAATATACAAGTTTCTTTTTTTTTATCTTTTAATATTTTTGGCCTTCCACATCCCAGGTACTCTCACTTTATTAACCCATTTGTCCTCCCACTGACTCTGATAAAACAGTTGTTTATTTTCACACCCACAACTAACTCATCATGGGCCTAGTTCTTGAGCATTTAACTGGGGCTGGGAAGAATTAGCAGTGTTTTTGCTGGCTTGCCTATTTTGGGAATGTTTAAGGGGTTTTCATGCAGGCAACCCATAATGAAAACTGAGAGCTTCAACCTTCCTGAAAAAAAAAGTGGTGAAATGAACTAACAGATTGTGTATGGAGGCAGATCTGCGTTGACATCATTGTATGTCAGGAGTAGGGGCAGTGCAACAAGGTAGGGCATAAAAAATGTTAATGGATTATTTTTTTTACTAGATAATATCCTCAGTTTAGAATCATCGCCAAGTATTCTACAAGTTCATAGATTTTACACTGTTATGGGCTGTTGATGCACAGGATTATTAGTAGCCTATACACAATACTCCAAAATTATGGGCTCCAATTGTCATGACAAGTTACAACCCCTTTCAATGAGTGATTGAGAGGATAGATCCGGGGTGTATTTATGATTGCTCATTCAGTCATGCAGGTTATGCTTAAAGGTGGTCAAGGAGCTAGTTTGCTTTACTTCCAAAGGAAGAGTATTCTATAAAAGGGGGACTCTCTCTCACCAGCAGGTCATATTTCCACTTTTTGTGGAAGATAAGATTTCTTGAGTGGGTGTTGAGGGAGTTTTTTGTTTTGCAAATGTGCAGGGGATCACATAGGACTGGATTCTTTGAGGCTTTTTGGGCTTGACAGAGATCACTGCTCTGGAGACTGTAGGAAACAGAAAAGAGAGATAAAATGCTTTAAGATGATATGGGTAGTTCAAGGAAATCATTCCTTTGAATGTCTTAGTGAGAAAATGCTGTGGTCTCTCAGGCTGGGTTATATACGTATACAGGTACATGCCAAAGGGCTCATTTTACTCTATTATTAGCCTAATGAAGGAGAAGGAGTAGAGAGAGATAACTTCCTTAGATCTAGAAGAATATTCCAGGTGATTATACTGGTGAGGTAAAAGGATTTCCTAACAACAGTAGACACATGACAATCTAAGGACAATTCATTGTCAATAAAAGTGCTCAAGTTCCTAATAACTGAGTCAACTTAAAAAGGGGTGTCACCTGTATGGTAGATGCATGTGTGCCCTGTTTTGCCTAAGGTCACAGTGTTGTTTTCTTGGCATTTGGTTTAAGGCCATGATCCACACATAACTAATTGTTGCATACTAGTTCTTCCTGAAGAATCTGGAAATTAGGTGGGGAGTTAATGACAGCTACTCACTGGCAGTCATCTGCAAAGTGGGTAAGCCTACAGGCCCTGATGTTAGCCTTAATATCAGAGAAGTAAATACCAAGAAGTGGTCCTAGAATTGATCACTTGGGACACCACTAGTAATTACACTTTTTGAAGACAGCGGGACTCTCACATTAATAGATTAGGTTCTGTTAGTTGGTCAGTTTGTTCTGCAGTGGGTAACAAATTGGTTTACATGTAGTTTGATTAGTTTGTTGATGACACCAAAATGTGAGATAGTATCAAAGGTCTTGGCCAGGTGCAGGTAGGCAGTGTGAACTGTTTTGCCTGAGTAAAATAAATCAGTGACATGTTCAAAGAAACCCACCAGGTTCAGGAGGCAAAATGTGTCTTTAACAAACCCAGACTGACTTGTGTCAAGGGCTTGCATACTGCCCATGTCCTTATTAATAAGTTCCATAATGATGTGTACTGTCCTTTACAGATAAGGCTGGTGAGGCATATACGTCTATAGTTCCCTGGATCCATAGCTGATCACCCCTGTGCAGCAGGATGACTACTGCCGTGTTGCATTCCTCTGGCACAAATCCAGTGAAGAGGCTGAGGTTGAATACTTTTAGTAGCTAGTCTTCCATTGAGTGTCTGATGCTGACACATTATCATGTCCCAGGGAACAAGTATTTGTGTGTTTGGAGAAAGCATTCCTGACCTGCTCTGAAGTACTTGGGGGGGGGGGGGCATGTGGATGTACTAATACATTTGGGGAAGTTAGGGGGAGATATGGGAACAAAGTTAGAGGTGAATTTCTCTACTAATAAATTGGCTATGTCCTCAGTGGACAAGTAAGTGTTGTTATTCTGTATTAGCTCTGAGCATTGCTGGGTATTACAGCTATGGTTTCATTACATAGTTGATGAAGGCTTTGTTGTTGTCTTTAGCAGAGGTAGCAGTTATCAATTCATACTTACTTTTGGAGGATTTGATTTTGTTCCTGAGTTCTTTGTTGGTCTTTTCTGAGTTCATCTCTAGATGGTGGGGTATTAAGTTTGTTTTCAAGGGCTTCTTCCCCTTATTGTATAGTTTGTTTATATCAGGGTTCCATCATTGGAGTTTAATCATGAATTTGTCATTATATTTATGACTTATGGGGACAATGTCTCAATGCATGCTTTGAGGTGGGCATAGAAATTATCTATAAATATGGAAGCATGCCAGATGTGATTACTGAGGTGAGGAGGGCACTTAAATTTCATGTCATCAGTTACCTGAATTAGTTTTGCCTTAAAGTAGTCTCTAAAGACAAAGGAGTTTTTTGGTAAGTCAGGTTTTACCCTCATGGTGAGTGTTACAAAATAGTGGTCAGATTTGACAAGTGAAATTGTAACTGTAGATGCTGAATTTTATTAACGATGAAAGGGATATATAAAAGTTCAAGGCCATTGTCCTAGCTTAAGAGGCTGGAGTTGAGATGGTTTCTTAGTAATGCAGACATGCCCTTTCAGTAACACCATCATATTCCATGGTGGGTCTGAAACAGTCATAGGCACTGAAACTCTGCACTGTGGAGACACTTTTGCTGTTTTAAACCATGTTTCAGTAACTGTGCAGATATTTATTTTCATGTGTTAAGAATGCCTATAAGGAGTGCAACTTCTTTTTAAGCTTTAAGCACTGAGCAGTGCTACCTTTATATAGCTTTGATTTTGATTATCTATGTAGAAAATTTGAGGAGACTGACCTTGCCAAAAAAAATCACAATGGGGAAAGAAAAGGTCCTGGCCAATATATGGAAGCTGTGGAGAGGGAGGTTTAGGCCATCCCTAGTAAAGCAGCGAGGGTTGTCAGTCATCTCCTCACATTCAAATACGTGTGTGTGTGTGTGTGTGTGTGTGTGTGTGTGTGTGTGTGTGTCCAAATACAATTTGCCACACCTAAAATTTGTAATGCTAATAAACTTAATGAATTAATTATCCAATCTAACAATTATAACCCCCAGAAAGTCTTAATGCATACAAAAGCAGCAATAAAAAACACAATACTGAACATATAAAAAAATGTTAAAAAAAATGAAAAAGCATACAATATTCTAACAAACTAACAAACATCCTTGCAAACCTTCAACCTCCCATTTTAAAAAAAACATTTTATATTAATGGATTCATTCATTCCTGGGGGTTTATCTGCCCCCAATTTGACCTGTCAGATAGTCTCCATTTGTTCAATGTGGTCTTTATAACTACCTCCTCTGATGTTTCTAGGTACCCGTTCCATGACAGAGAACAAAAATGTTTTATATTCAGGACATTTTAAAGAATGCCTATATAAGGTATGATTACCTTTATTAGACCTAATGGCATAAAGATGTTCTTTGATCCTTTGAAATAAACATGTAGTGGACATCCCTGCATAGAATTCCCTACAAAATGAACAAACAACTGTGTACACTATCCCTTTTGTCTTACAGTTATACACTCCATTAACCTTCAATGTTCTATTTACATGGGGTAACTCAATGTAAGAGCCTTCAAGGATTTACCTTCTCACTAAACCTTGATAAATCCTCACCAAAATTGTCCCTTTGTAAATACCTTTATGTGTTTTTAAAGACAAACTTGGGTTTATCACTCACCACTCTAACTAGATCAGTTTTTGTTGATAACCAAACCTAAACTAGTTGTGTCGATAGACACATCCAGGGAACAAGATGTACCGTACTTCCCTTTGTTGACTGTGCTTGTCACCCCAGCTGATTCTTTGACAACCAATCCAGACTTCAAAATAGGGGGAAAATCAATATTCCTATGCAACCTAATTTCATCTGCCAGTGTAGATAACACCCCTTCATTGTACTCTCTTTCCTTAAACAAACTGATGATACAGGCGACCTCTTCTTCAAAAACCAAATCATCTGAGGTCATTCTAGAAGCATGTATCAACTGCCCTTTGTGAATATTATTCCTCATATGAATGGGATGGTTACTAAAATAGTACAAATAACTATTAACAAAAGTACTTTTTCTAAAAATCTTGCTACTAAATTTCAATGAATCCAAATCCCACTTGATGGTTATATCTAAAAAACTAACCTCCAAGCCTACATCACCAAATATAAACCTTAAAAATTAAATTTGTTTATTCATGTCATTAACCATCATTTGAACCTGTTCATTCTTCCCCTCAATGACAAAGAACAGGTCATCAACAAATCTGGCATAAAAAAATAACTTTATGCTTGGACATAATGGGTTTCAAAACCTTTTGTTCCCACCATCCTAGAACTATATTAGCATATGTGGGGGCTGAAGTGGACCCCATGGCCACCCCCTGAGTTGCTTATAAATCACTTTATTGAACAAAAAGTAATTGTTGTGAAGAAGTTCCAGTAATACATTACAAACATACATGTCCTTCTCTGAAAAATGAGCAAACATAGTCAGAAACTGCCTAGTAAAATCAATTCCCAAGTCGTGGGGCATACTAGTAAATAAAGAACTTACATCAACTGTAAACATAACATTTCCACTGGAACTAAAACCATATTCCATACTAAAAGTCCTGAATTTATTTAAAAAAAAAAACAGGAATCCTTAATACAAAATTCCATCCGTTGAACCACTGGATTCCACAAAAAATCAAGGACCAAGGATATCCCTTTGGTGACACACCTATAGGACGAAACAACAGGTTGGAAAGATACTTATGGATCTTTGGGATGCCAAATAGGACTCCCAACATAGGATGTTCCACCAGCATGAAGTTATACATTTCAGAAGAAATATACCCATCCATAAGCAGTTCATACAATTGGGTCTATATTTTCTTGTAACATATACCAACCACTGAGGCATCAGCAGGTAAATATTCATTCTTATCATTCAAAAAAACTTCCATAGATTTGGCATATTTGTCCTGTTCCATTACTACCAACCCCCTCCCTTATCAGCTTTCATAAACCTTAAATGAGTTAATTGTTTTAGTTCCAATAAAGCAGCTCGCTGACCTGTTGAAAGATTATAAAATGATCTATGGGGCCTACTACTAGCCACCCTCCGAATATCCTCATCACAACAACTTTCAAAACCATTCAGAGTATTATTAAGTGTAGGATAATAGGTACTGGGTTTACAAAAAATCCATTTTTTAAAAGAAACATCTGAAAACACATAAGACAAATTCAATTTGCGACAAAACATTTTAAGATCTAACAATGTCCCACTCAAATCCATTCTTTTAGAAGGAATGAAATTCAGTCCCAAAATCAAAACATACACCTGTTCTTTTGTAAAACTAAATTCTGACAAATTATACAATTTACCAGAAAGTCCACGGATAACTCCATTGTGTCCCATGGCCACTATTTCTTCTTCATTCTCACCAACGTTTTCTGAACAACAGCCTCCCCCTCCTCCTTCCGATTCTGTTCACTGATTGAACAAAAGTCTAAAGGAGAAGTTTCTCCATTGTTTGTATTAATCTCTTCCACTGACATTGCCATAGCCCTTCCAACACCTTCTCCAAGCTCCTTGGAGGAAAGAGCAATGTTAACTGAAACTCCATCAACATCATTAGACGTACCCAATGTCTGAATAACGCTTACATCACCTCGGGCTCCCCTGTTCGGAAACTGATTGGCTGAGTGATTACCATGGTGATAACCATCACTTCTGAATGAATTAAAGTGTCTCTGCATATTTTAACTTCACTGAAATGTGAATAAGCACTGTTAGAAACATAAGTTGCTACATCACGCTGCAACTTTTTAACTTTTCTCTGCACCAAAGTTTTTTCAAAGTCCTCAGTGTTGGCCAACATCCCTGAATAATCTTTTTTCAAGGCAGGTATTTTAAATATCAAACGTTGAAGGGAATGCTCTAACTTTAGGATTTCTTCCCGCACTTCCACAATCCATTGTTTATTCTGCCCAATCAACAAATGTAAAAAATCCAGCCCAGCCTTGGTGAAAAAAGAGGTTACCTCCTTAAAAAAAACTGTTCAGACGGTAAAACCCCATTAGGACACTTGAAAAACTGTAAGCCCTTCTGCACTACCTTCAAGTGAATGCATCTCTCAAAATACTTAGTCTCTACCACCAAGGCCCTATATTTCCTTAAACATTTCTCCAAACTGGCCAAAAGCAATTTCACTTCTTTTTCTACTTCAGATGTTCTCATAGAACATGTCAGGCTGTCATCAGTATTATTGAAAGGATCATATTCACAATCCAATACTGCTCGAATATCTTTAAAGCAGTTGTTAGTGGCAGAATGAAAGTTGGGTCCCTTCTATTGTCAATCACTGTAGTTTCACAAATATCTTCCTCTGAACTAACAGAGAAAGAATTAAACCTCATTGGTCTTACTTGCCTTGG